>NW_023396956.1:0-292046 GCF_011125445.2 Fundulus heteroclitus | reverse complement strand
TTTAGAACAGAGCAAAAATCTCCGTTATTGTCCCTCAGAAGGAAGTTCAGGTGGACCAGCAGCAAGAGCCCGCTGGAAGCATGCGGTGACAATAAGGGCTGTCCAGCGAGGACACATTTACCAGGTAAGACAAAAAATCTCACTCACCTGGTTTGGTTTTCTACAACTGGACCAGGTGGGACTAAAAAGCTCCTTTAGGGCATTTTTGGGTTAAATATGATGATTTTATAGGATGACGTATTAAGAGGGGCTGAAAATAAGATCTTAGATCTTTACCTGGATAAATAAAGTCTTTTTCGTTTTCATCGACCCAGCTCTCCCTTTTAAAGGTCCGGCCTCCAGGGAGTTTCTCTAAGCTGGCCTTAAACAGACTCTTCCAGCCCCTCGCTGCCTCCACAGCATCTCCACAGCATCTTCACAGCATCTCCACAGCATCTTCACAGCATCTTCACAGCATCTTCACAGCATCTTCACCTCCTCCAGCCGCCTCCCTCAGCAGCTGGTCCTCTCCTGACAAGTTGCTCCAGAAAATCTCTGAACCTGAGCAGCCAGACGCTCTGCCTGAGGTCAGAGATCTGGATTCCTCTGTAACACGAAGCTTAGCGGGTTGAGCAGCAGAGAATCAGTGGAAAAACAACATGCAGAACGACCCATCAGGTCACCACCCAGCCCCCCCCCCCCCCCCCAGCCTGGCTGAAGACAGGAAGGTTCCTCTGTCTGCAGTCAGAACCTCATGGTCTCTTCTCTGTCTGATCTCTCTGCAGCGACTCTTCGCCCTCAGGCTGTTTCCCTCTCAGTCAATAAGGAGTTAAAACCAATCAGTGTCTTCTTCTTCTTCTTCTTCTTCTTCTTCTTCTTCTTCTAACTGAATATCTTTTCTGCTTTTCCTGCCCTCCAGTTTCAGCTCTGAATCCTCATCTTACCGGTTTTCTTCTGTCCTCGCCTCCCTTTTCCCCAGATTTGATGCTCTGGTTCATTTCTGCAGCCCCTCACTGCTGGAGAGCCTTGCAAAGGTTTTCAACCATTAACTTAGATTTATTTGAAGGACCAACGTGAAGTAGGACATTTGGACGCGGAAGGAAAAGGGTTTAAAGATTTGCTAAATAAAAATGGGAGTGAAATGTGTTTTTATGCAGGGGCTCCAGCTGTGTGCCATTTCAAAATTATAATCATCAATGTGTGCAATATCACAATAACAGGAACACTTGGAGTTTGGTAGAATGTTACATTTCAAAATCCATGCAGAGAAAATCTGCCTGAGAACACATTTGGTCTGGTGGATGGACTTCCAGCGTCCAACGTTCGCTCTAGGTTCTCCGTGGCTGAGAGGCAGCCGGGAACTTTGTGATCAAAAGAAAAGCAGAAAATGTTGCTAATTAAAGTCAACGCCGACATGAGAGACTGCAGCTCCAGTGAAGACCAGGCTCTGGAGGAGCTGCAGAGACCCACAGCTCAGGTGGAGGTTCTGACCACAGGACAGCTGTTGGTGGAGGTCTCCATGAATCTGACCTTTTTGTTTTAGAGAGAAGAACGTCAGTCTGCAGATGTCCAGAGCTGCTGGAGACAGAAGACCTGCAGCCAGAGGAGGTTCTGCAGGGTTCTGGATCAGAGGATGAATATAAAGACACTTCACACTTTTTATTTAAAAGAAATGTAGGAAACCATGAAGACATCTCTTCTGCCACAGAAGTTCAGTACCCTGTAACTTCTAGATGCTTCCCTGCTCCAACACACCTGAACCAGGTGACCGGGTCGTTACCGGCCTCTGCTGAGCTAATGGCTGCGTTCTGGTTATGTTTCAGGGCAGCAGCTGCTGGGCTCCAGTTATCCTGCTCTGAGTTGCTCTGTGGCAGGAAGTACTGACAGAACCTGGAAACATGGGAGCAACACGTGGAATCATTAAAGTCCTGCAGCTCTCTGGGGCCAGACTCTGTCATAACGAGCTCTTTGAATGATCTTTGATAACGAGATTGACGCTGATGATGCTGTGATGATGTGGCTCTTCTGTTGCGGTCTATAGCAGAGTGCAGTGTGGGTAATTCTGCCTGTATATTTGTGTTTTTACATGTTAATGGCAGCTGATTAATAAAGTAAACCTTAAAGTGGAGGCTGACAACGAGCTGAACGTGATGCAGCGCGCCTTCAGCTGACCTGGAGGGAAAACAGACTCCAATGAAGACATGAACGGTTCACAGAAAAAAGAAGATAGTTTATTCAAAATGTACAAAAGCTTTTTACACACAACCCCAAACACACTGAACCAAGCGAGAGAAGACGCTAACATATGCAAAACTGTCAAATTCTTACTAGAAGTTAAAACCAAGGAATCTGCAGAGCAACTCTCAGAACCTCTGGGAGGTCCATGCAGGGTCCAGTCATCAGCTCCTAACCCCCACAGCCTTAAATCCATAAATATAAAGACGACAATCAGAGTTCTGTCCAGATCCACAACCATCAGGCTTTCCATGCAGGTTCAAACAGGGTGTCCACCTGTCCACCTGTCTGTCCCTCCGTCCCTCCGTCCCGCCACAGGAAGTGGCTTTGAATGCGCTCCAAGCTGCTGCACCAACAAGCGGTGCGTCTGCTCTGACTGCAGCAGAGGAAGCTGCTGTGGTCGCCGTCCTGAGGCACAGGTGAGGACAGCAGTCGTCCTCTGGACTCAGGTCACAGTTCACCTTCCACCTTAGATCACGTGACCCATCAGACATCCATCTGTCCATTCACACGTCTGAAAAGGACCTGGAGACGGTCTTTGTCCTGCTGAGGAACGCACTTAGCTTTTAGCTCCTGTAATGCCCTCAGAAAGCTAACGGAGAACATTACAGACATAAGAACCAGTGTCTGGAAGCCTGGACAGCCCAGTTTAAACGCACAGAATAAAGCATCAAACAATGACAGTCAGATCAAAGGGAGCTGAGACTCCAGGAATCATCGTCTTCTATCTACATTTCTCCTGGAAACTGTCCTCAGCTGTGATCTGCAGGCAGAAGTCTGTTCCTCCAGCGGTCCTGAAACAGCCTTTAGATCCCAAACCTGCTGCTAAAATATGGCTTTTTAAAAACAGTACCCACTCTGAACCATCATCTATTAGCATAGAAGATCCTCATCTTCCTGCAGACAATGAAAAGAGGAACCCATCAGTGCCGTGTTGGTGTCATCTGCAGGTTCCTGAAGGGCGTCTGAACTTCCTGCTCTCACCAAACCCCTGGTTTGCTCTCAGCTCATCATGTTGAGGAACTTGCTCTCTTCAGCCAAAGCTGTGAGCATGGAGCTCATGTCTCCGATGGCCATGTTCCCGATCCCCGCCGCACCGACGTCAGGCTGACGGAGTTGCGCGGCGTGGTGAGCCGGGAGGAGCTCTGGGAGAGGCTCTGCAGGAGGCCGGGACTCAGCGTCCCAGACATCAGGCTGGAGTGATCGCCGTCATCCAGGCATGGTGTCAAAGTCAATCTGAGCGTGCTCCGTGGCCCCCGGCCCGCCGCTGGAGGAGTCGGCGGTGCTGCTGGAGACCTGGTTTGACCCCTGGAGAGGCCAGGGCTGGCTGCAGAGGGGGTTGCAGGAGGCGGCCTCATTGGCACTCGGTGACATGGTTCATCAATGGAAGATGGCTGAAAACATGTGAATCTGTGCGGTGTAGAACAAAGCAGAGCTGTGGTTGGCTGCGCTGCTGTGGTCCAGCTCCTTGCTCCGCCTCTTTGGGCTGGCCTCAGAGCTGACGGTGACCTTACTGGGGCACAGCTCGGCCACTCTGGGGGTCCGGGTGGGCTGCGCCGTTCCTGAGCCCGGGTGTTGTCGGCTAAACGGCCGCGGCTCATTGGGCGGTCTGGGCTGTAACGTACCTCTGCCTCTATTTGCTGCTGATGCTTGAAAAGCAATGCTGGGTACCTGCTGCTGGTCCGCCGGGTCCGCGTGACAGTACCCGTCCCCCAGGGCTCCTGTCCTGCAGCTTTGCAGTTCTGCACCTGCCAGAGTGCTGAGGGCAGGTTGCCTGCTAGAGTTTCCAGACGAAGAATGAAGACTTCCCTCTTGGCTGAAGCCTTGCTCATTAAAGTTCATGCTGCTGCATTGTCTCTGTAGATGCTGCTGCTGCTGGAGGGAGGTATTCATTGGCCTCTGGTGGCTGTGGCTGACATATCCCTGCATAGATATGTTCTGACTCATGGGTACAACCTGCTGGTTGCCACTTAGGCCCTGGTGTGTCCCAGAGTTGTGCCTCTGCAGAACAACAGCAAGGTTCCCCCTAGTGGGATGCTGCTGTGGTTTGGGGAGCTTTGATGCAGCGTCCACCGTCCCTGAGCTCACCTCGTTCCATTGCACAGGCATGTTGCTCTTGTTGTCTGGTGGTGCCAGGAAAGGCTGCTGGCAGCCATTAGGACCCCTCTGGTAAGGCTGCACATCAGGCCCAGACTGTAGCAGGGTGGCGTCCACCATGGCCATCCTCCTCTGCCCATGGAGGTTCAGTGGGGCAGCCATGCTTGTTTGGTAGCCCTGACTCTGACCCGTCGGACCAGAACCCTGCGACCGGAGGTACTGGACCACATCATCTGGAAGCACAATTTCATCCTCTACAGTCTGCTCCCCATCCACTGCCATGTTCTCCATGGCCACGTTCTCAGAAATGCTGGGTGGTCTCGGGGCGAACGGGTAGCGCTGCAGACTCCCGTCAGAGCGAGTGTAACCCTGCGCAGCCAGCGTCTGATGGCGCTCAGCAGCTGAGGGGCCGTTCAGGGGATTCATGCTGTTCATGCTGTTGTAGCGCTGGACCCTGGGAGGACAAAGCGGGTCTAGAGGAGGACGGCGGACCGGGTCGCTGGCCCGACGTGGAAGGTTGGTGGGCACCTCATGGGGCATCATGCTGTGTGAGCCATATCCAGTGTCACTGCACCGCCTCGGCACAGCTCCAGGGGGCGGCTGAAGGAAGGAGGCCACAGAGGCTTCCTGGGGGTCGCCGTAGAGAGCCATCCTCGTCCGCAGGCTCATCCGATCCATGTTGGGGAGAGGAGTGGGTGGAGCTCCGCCGGTGGCCGCGGCGTACGTGGCTTTAAGCCGATAATGCTGGGCTGGTGTTAGGCTGAGAAGACTAGGGAGGCCTCCTCCACCTCCTCCGCTGACACCACCTCCACAGTGACTGGCCTCGCTGGAGCGCCGAGACAGATCGGTGGAGATCGGATCATACGAGTCAGCTGAACTGATGTTGTTGTGGCGGTTAGCGCCAAACTGGGAGGCCTCGCTGGAGCGACGGCTGGAGTAGCAGGGTGAAATACCGGAGGATCGGCGGCTGAAGGTGTAGGCCGAGCTGATGGTGCTGGTGGTGCTGTCGCGCCGCTCGTTCAGCTGGTTCAGCAGCTTTACCTCGCATGAATACAGCTCCCCTGAGGGCTGGCCTGGGTACAGAGCGTGGACATTACTCGGCATGTTGGAGTTCTCCATCAAGGACCCTAACAGAGAGGAAGAGGTAGAATTATATAAGGAAGCTGAACAGTTCAGACATTTCTGTATCTCCACAGCTGACTTCTTCCAATAACACCTCTAAATGCTACCAGATCTCAATAACACTCCTCAGTGTGGATGAAGTTAATGCGCCACGAACACTAGATATTTCCCATCAGTGAAGCATTTAAAATCAAGTCGAGATCAAGCACAGAAGGTGCCGTTTAAAGGAACGGTTTATTTAGGCAGTAAGAGAGCGAGAGAGAGCCGGATGTTCATCAGATAACAAGAAGGCTGAATGGGCTCTGTTCGATCTTTTAGAGCGTTTAACCTCCTCCTGGCATCAAACATGAAGCCTTGGTGGCTTTTTGTAAATCTTTAGGAAACATAAAGACGGCACTTTGCTCTCAGACTGCAGGTCTGCTGGTGGTTCCTAGAGTCTCTAAAAGTAGAATGGGAGGCAGATCCTTTAGCTATCAGGCTCCTCTCCTGTGGAACCAACTCCCAGTTTTGGTCCGTGAGGCAGACACCCCGTCTACTTTTAAGACTAATCTTAAAACTTTCCTTTGTGACAAAGCTTCTAGTCAGAGTGGCTCATGTTACCCTGAGCTACCTCTATAGTTATGCTGCTATAGGCTTAGGCTGCTGGAGGACATCAGGGTCTATTTCTCTCTGCTGAGTTCTCCTACTGCTCTCCAATCTGCATTGTTTGTTATTATTTCAGCTTTTAACTTTTAGTTCTCTGTCATTTTTCTCTTCATAGAAGGTACACCTGGTCTGGTGTTCTGTTAGCTGTGACATCATCAGGGGAGGCAGATCATCCTCTATCACCATCTAACATAGAAAGTACTCCTGGGTCAATGTGAGCTTCTGAGCTTTCTGTGTCTCTGTTCTGTCTTCTCTAACATAGAAAGTACTCCTGGGTCAATGTGAGCTTCTGAGCTTTCTGTGTCTCTGCTCTGTCTTCTCTAACATAGAAAGTACTCCTGGGTCAATGTGAGCTTCTGAGCTTTCTGTGTCTCTGCTCTGTCTTCTCTAACATAGAAAGTACTCCTGGGTCAATGTGAGCTTCTGAGCTTCCTGTGTCTCTGCTCTGTCTTCTCTACCATAGAAAGTACTCCTGGGTCAATGTGAGCTTCTGTGCTTTCTGTGTCTCTGCTCTGTCTTCTCTAACATAGAAAGTACTCCTGGGTCAATGTGAGCTTCTGAGCTTTCTGTGTCTCTGCTCTGTCTTCTCTAACATAGAAAGTACTCCTGGGTCAATGTGAGCTTCTGAGCTTTCTGTGTCTCTGCTCTGTCTTCTCTAAGCCCCAGTGGGTGGAGGCAGATGAGCGTTCACACTGAGCCTGGTTCTGGTTCTGCTGGAGGTTCTCCTCCCTGTTAAAGGGGAGTTTTCCTCTCCACTGTCGCTTCATGCATGCTCAGTATGAGGGATTGCTGCAAAGCCATCAACAATGCAGACGACTGTCCACTGTGGCTCTACGCTCTTTCAGGAGGAGTGAATGCTGCTTGGAGAGACTTGATGCAACCTGCTGGGTTTCCTTAGAGAGGAAACTTTCTCACCAACCTGGAGGATCTGATGGAGTCTGACTTTGGAAAGAACCTTGATGATGATGTAATGTGAATTTGAGCTTTATAAATAAAATGTAATTAAATTGAATCAGTAGCACCACAAAGCACATGCAGCAGTTCACAGTTTATAGACACAGGCTTTGATTTTTTTAAGCTGCTAATTGACCAAATGAAGCCCCCTAGCTGATAACAGGCAGGTAGGGATGCATCCCTGAAGCGTGTGCTGCTCACCGGCTGCAGGAATGGGAGGCAGCTTCATGTGTTGGCCCTGCGGCGGCTGTGCTCTGCTGTTGATCCAGGTGCAGGAGTCCCTCACTGTCTTCATCCGTTCCTGCTTGATGTTCTCCAGCTTGATGGTGACCGCTCCTCCGTGCGCCACCGACTTCCTCAACTGAAGCCCCACCCCCACCTGCTGCCCCCCAGTGGTCACAGTAGAGTCAACCATGGGACACTCATCCTGTGCGCTGAGGTCCCCGTAGCTGCCCCCGCTGTGCAGGGCCATCTCTACCCCACTGTCGTTGTTGTTGGCGCTGCTGAGAGGCGACGGCTCGCTGCTGCATGACGACTGGCCACCAGGACTGGACTGATATGTCTGCAGAGGGAACAGTAGGGGGCAGTGTTCAGGTAAGGGGCGCCGCGTCCACTAACCCCCCCCCCCCCCCCCCCCCCCCACCACTGAAAAAGATTCTGCACAGCTTAAACTGACTGTGTTCTCTGGGAAGATGTGATACAAATAAAGACCAAAAATGAGACGAAAGCTAAAAACACCAGAACCATTATGCATTAATAATAATATTAATAGTATTTAATAATTAGCAAAGTTCAACTATTCTGATTGTAATGGTGTTTTGTAATAACCAATGCATGCTTGTTCTTCCACAGTCATGAATTATGGACACTGGTGATTTATTTACAATATGAAAACAAGAGTGAAATAAAGGATTCTGTGTTAAACAGCCCAGAAGTCAGAAGTCTGAGCCCAGCTTGACACACATCCCAAAACTCTCTGATTCTTTGAATATTAATGTGGAGACAGCTTTATTCCTCCGCCGGCTGCTCTGCCCCACGGGGACATCAGTTCTTTCATGCAGCTCTTTAACATGTTCCATGAACCATCATGCAGACACATTTACACAGAGTTACTGCAGCTCTCACCTCAGAGTCGTCTGTCCGTTAGCAGGTTTGTTAGAGAGGAAACAGAAGAGAGCAACAAGCCAGAGAGTTCAGAGGAAAACAGGCAAAGTTCTCACAGTAAACATCTGCAGGAACCCAAGAAAACAACCAAAGTTCCCGTTTCTCTGCATGTGAAGCTTTACGTTAAACAAGTAAACGGCGGGATTTAGCGGCTAACTCTGCACAGCTTTACCAGTCAGGCCTGCTGAGGAGAGCCTGCAGGTTTAGGGTTAAAGTCAAAGACCCAGGAGGTCTGGAGCAGATCCTACAGACCGAACATTCAATGCAAATCATGAGCAGCAGCCGTGTAGGACAGGCAGAGTCACTGAGCTGCAGGGAATTATTCACACCCCAGGCAGGTCTGGGCCAACACGGTTCTCCTGACTGCAGGTTATCAATGTTCTGACATGGTTCTCCTGACTGCAGGTTATCGATGTTCTGACACGGTTCTCCTGACTGCAGGTTATCGATGTTCTGACACGGTTCTCCTGACTGCAGGTTATCGATGTTCTGACATGGTTCTCCTGACTGCAGGTTATCGATGTTCTGACACGGTTCTCCTGACTGCAGGTTATCGATGTTCTGACACGGTTCTCCTGACTGCAGGTTATCGATGTTCTGACACGGTTCTCCTGACTGCAGGTTATCAATGTTCTGACATGGTTCTCCTGACTGCAGGTTATCGATGTTCTGACATGGTTCTCCTGACTGCAGGTTATGGATGTTCTGCAGCGACCGGCCGGGTCCTGAGACTGGTGGAGGATGTGTGGAGGCAGCTAGTGATTAGGGTGATGGTCAGGAGGCCTTCCATCATGAAAACACCAGAGGAGACGTGCAGAAGGCTGCTCGGCTCTTAGAAGGTCAGATGACCATAAAGATTTTTATTAAGAAGGGTGTAAAACATTTTTAAAAAAGCAGTTTTTAAATGCAAAGCCTAAAACACTTAGAAACAGATAATTTTCTTGAACATTGATAGAAACTGGCGGCAGTTTCACTTCCTGGTTGAGTGAAAATCCTCCTGGGGTGTGAATACTTTAAGGCTTGAGCCAGAAGGAAAACAATGGGAAGGGTCTGAATGCTCGGTCCAGCTAACAGAACCAGAACCAACCCAGAAGTGCTGTCCTGTGATGGTGCCATGGCAGAGTTTTTGTTTTTACGTGTTACAGATCTGACAAATGTTGGCAGGGAGACTTTAATCTGAGGGTCAGAGCCTGGAGAATCAGACTAAAACTATCACTTTACTCATTTCTACATGAGAAAGAGAGGAGACGTATTCTCCAGGCAGCGTTAGCGGAGGAGGAAGGTTCACACGGCGGTAACAGGAACTCACCACAGAGTTCTCCGTCTTGATGGGTCTGACTTGCAGGCGGTCGTCTCCTCCTGCGGCCGAGCCTCTGGGCTCCGTCTTCCCGTCGGCGCCCGCTGCGCCGTGCTTGGCGTTCGCCTCGTTCTCTCCGTTTCCTCTAGGGGGCAGTCTAGGCGGCGCGTCGCTTCGTTGCTTCTTAGTGACGTGGGCTTCAGGCCCGTGAACCGTCTTGACGTGCTTCCTGAGAGAGCTTGGGTCGGTGTAGCGCTTCGTACAGCCGGGGATCTTACAGACGTAGGGTTTCTGCACACAAAGTCGTTCTCTAGGTTACTGCAACTTCATCCATGAGCCGCAGGAACGAGACGGCTCCACAGAGACTCCAGGGAGGCTGGCAGCTTGGTGGGGCCTGCTAGCTGCTGCTAGGACGGCGGCCCAGACCTCCATCCTTATTAACTAACTATTAATGCATTATTAACTGAGGCTGAGGCGGAGCACAGCGTGGGCGACTATACCTCATTGGAGTGGGTGCGGTTCTGGTGCTTGGCCCGGTCCGAGGCGTTGGAGAAGGCCTTGTTGCAGCCTTCGTGCTCACAGACGTAGGGTTTCTCCCCGGTGTGCGACCTCAGGTGGGTCTTCAGGTTCTCCAGGCGAGAGTAAGCTTTGAAGCATCCCTCGAACTGCAGAGACAGACAATAAACGCTTGAATCAGCCGAAGTGTGAGGTGTGCTGGAGACACGAAGGCAGCTTAGCGCCGCTAGTTGCTGCACCGCGGAGCTCTGAGCCGCCGTTCTTCTGAGCCGCCGTTCTTCTGAGCCGCTCAGTCTAAGAGGCTCTGAAGGGAAAGAGAATCACTAAGGAGCCGTTCAGATGAAACTGTCAGAAGCTTCTTGCTCTCAGACTCCACTGAGGAGGAGTTAGAGTTATGAGAAGGTGCAGCTGGGATTACTGTGTGGATGTGTGCAGTTCAGAAGTTCAGCCCTAATAAGGACCCATGGCCCCTGCCAGTAATTAGGCAGCACGCTGTCAATCAGCTCCACCACTCATCTGGCTTCATGCATTCACCAGAGCCACAGAGAGCTTTGAAGCCATCGATTTGATCTTCACACAGTAAACCAGAGCTCCAATTAATCTGCAGCATTTATCAACATGGAGAACATTCCTGCTCAGAAGCACAAGGAATGTCAGGAAGAGTGGAGAAGGTCGGCCTGTGGCTCCTGGCCTGCAACCGTTCCTCCGCCTTAAACTTCATTCATCAGCTGCAGGTTTCAGTCGACTGAAGTAGAGCTGGACTGATGAAGGGAACTATTTCATCCTTTTCATAATGTTTAACAAATAAGAAGCTAAAAAGCTCTGCATGCTTTTCTGATAGCCCTAAATGAAAACCAGGTCAACCAATCACCTTCAAGCGTCTCCTAATCACTTCCTGAACATACAGCCGGGGTACCAACGGCCTAGTCAAAGTCCAGACCTGAATCCAACTGAGAAGCTGTGAAAGCTGATGTTCTCAGATGTTCTCCATCCAGTCAGACTGAGCTGGACATGTTTTCCAGAGAACGTCAGAGCTGCTGGAGACAGAACCCAGAAGGAGGTTCTGCAGAGTTCTGCCTCAATAAAAATACACACCAGGATTTTTATTTGCTAATGATGAAAAGCATGAATCTTTCTCCTTCCTCTGCTGTTACAGAAAATGTCAATGAAATCCTCATTAGAACCTGATCCGTGTTGAAGGTTCTGTGTGGTTTCACAGCTTTATGAGACAACAGAGCAACATCTAAAGCCAGTTTCACCTTCAAGCATCCAGATAGCCTCTAGTCTCTATCAGGAGTCTCTGGAGCTCCTGGTGCTGCTCAGATCTGCTCTGTCTTCCTCAGCCTCCAGTTCCTGAGCCTTGATCAGTAGATCTTCAGCCAGTCTGAAGATCTACTGAACAAGGCCTCAATCAGATGACATCTGGCTGCTTGGAGGGAACCGCGGAGCAGGCCGACCCGTTTCAGCAGTGAAGGCAGCTTCTTACTGTGCATTTGTGGGGCTTCTCTCCCGTGTGGCGCCTCATGTGGACCACCAGCATGTACTGGGCCTTGAAGGGCTTCTGCTCCCGGGAACACTCCTCCCAGCGACACACAAACTCCTTCTTCTCTCCGTGGATGTGGTCATTGTTGATGTGCTGAGTAGACAAAGCAGCGTCAGTCATAGTGAGAACCAATCAGCTCCTGCTGCTAACATCTAACTATTGACCCAGCAGAAGCTCTTCCGTCCGCTTGGAGCAGTTTTCAACCTGAGCTATAAAGGCTTTGTTTTCTCAGGCTCTCTGTGTTTGTCTTTACTGCTGGAGAGGAAGAGGAAGCTCCTCCTGACCCGACTGAGAAGGAATCAGCAAAGGATTCGCCTAAATGCTGTAAATTTGGAGATAAGTTGATGTAAACTGAACTGAATCATTAGACATTAAACTACATTTCTGCACGTTTCATTCTGGGGCTTTTTCTAGTCTCAAAGATTGGATTTATTTTCTCTTCAGCATAAACCAGCAGGAAATCATTCTCACCATATTGTTTGAAACTTTAAGTTAGAACATGTATAGCATCTTTACTTATTTACACTGCCTGGCCAAAAAAAAAGCGTCGCCACCTGGATTTAACTAAGCAAATGGGTCCCAGCCTCCCATTGGATGATTTTATTACCCCAACTGGTGGAGCTGTGAAAGCGAGGTTCAGGGACTACCACCAGGTTACCTTCAGACTCTCCATGATTATTCACCGATGGAGATGATCAGCACCTCTCTCAGCTAGACTGAACCCTTAATCCAAGGCAGAGGCCCTTTGCAGATCCACTGCACAACTATTCACGGTCCAAGATACAGAAATTGTAGCTAAATCTAATCTAAGGTCATAAACTGGGTTCCAGTTAACCCAAAAGTCAAAAATAACCCTGTTCCAGCTGCAAGCTGATAAAGTTGGACTCTGCTGATCACTATTATGACCGGCGCTGTTTCATCCATTCAAACACTGCAGAGGTGGAACCAAGTCACTGTAAGTCCCAGTTCTGCCGGTAGACTCATGTGACCCAGGCGTTAGCGTTAGCTAATCCTTAGCCTGGCACCGCTAGCATCCCGTCGCCTCCTGAATGTCGTCATATCCGCTGGCAGAACCGCGTCTCTGTCTCAGACTCCATGCTGGACAATAAGGAACCTAACTCTGGTTCCACTGGGTTCTCTGCTGGCATTCAAAATGTTCTGAAAGAGCCTCTGTGTTGGTGTTCACAGGCCAGAAATGTTCTGATTCTGGCCCGGCTGTCTGCTCTCACCCTCCTGCTGCTATTCAAGGCAAGGCAAATTTATTTATATAGCACAATTCAGTACAAGACAATACAAAGTGCTTTACATGATTAAGATATACCAAAATAATAAAATGTAGATAGAAAATAGAATAAAAGCAAGTAGGGATAGAATGTAGTAACAAAAAAGAACATTAAAAACAGTAAAACTGTTTAACTAGAACAGTCAAAGGCAATTTTAAACAAATGTGTTTTTAATCTCGATTTAAAGGAACTAAGGCTTTCCGCACTTTTACAGTTTTCTGGAAGTTTGTTCCAGATCAGTGGAGCATAGGAACTAAATGCTGCTTCTCCATGTCTGGTTCTGGTTCTGGTTCTGCAGAGCAGGCTGGAGCCAGAAGACCTGAGTGGTCTGGAGGGTTGATGCCCTGATAACAAGTCTGTGATGGATTTAGGAGCTAAGCCATTTAAGGATTTATAGACTAACAGAAGTATTTTAAAGTCTATTCTCTGAGATACAGGGAGCCAGTGTAAGGACTTTAGAACCGGTCCATGTTCTCTACGTTCTTAGTCTTAGTGAGGACTTCAGAACCGGGTCCATGTTCTCTACGTTCTTAGTCTTAGTGAGGACTTTAGAACCGGGTCCATGTTCTCTACGTTCTTAGTCTTAGTGAGGACGCGGGCAGCAGTGTTCTGGATCAGCTGCAGCTGTCTGACCCACTTTTTAGGAAGTCCTGTGACCTGGCCCTCTTTTAAAAACTTGTGTTTAGAAACGGGACGTTAAACCCAGACAGCGTGAGGCCGGTTCTGGTTCTAGCTGCGTCTTTTGTTGCTGATTTTAGCGCTGATGTTGTCAAACTTTTATTGCTAATTGCTTTTCATTGTTTTCTTATTTTTAGAAGCTCTTTTAGACGTTAAAGCACTAAATGAAGAAATGAGGATGACGAAGACGCGCCGGTTCTGACCCTGCGGACCGCGTTCCCACAGGTCTGCAGATATCTGAGCCGGACACGCTTCCTTCCTGCTGCGGGGGGGTCATGATGAGGACCCAGGCGGGGGATTTATGGCCGGCCTCAGGGCTGCGGGGGTCGAGGTCAGGGCTCAGAGATCACCAGGCGGAGAGCCTGGAGGGGCGGCGTGTCACAGCTGCAGGGTTTGGGCCTGAATTCGGCTCATTAACATCACACGTGTCAACGGAAGAGGAAGGAATCCGTCACAGAACAAGTTTCTGAGCGGACCCAATCAGCGTTTAATGACTAACACGGCAGATTCTGCTGGGTTCTAATGGTGTCGTTTGGAGATCAATGACACCAGGACTGGAGGTTCTCCTGAAGGTCTGTGAAGGCTTAACCAGGATATTTATAAACCGTAAGTAACTACACAGAACCGGACAATGTGTTTCAGTTCAGTTTGTTGGGTTCTGGCTCCAAAGCCCGGTTAATGGTTCCTCTGCAGAGCAGCTGAACTCAGCTGAGGAGCTCCATCATCCAGAGCCTCCGCTCCTCCACATCGAAGGAGGCCAACCAGGTGGTTCTTTGGGTCAGGATTCTAGCTGGAGAACCAGTTAGTGAAGAGCTTCCAATAAAAGTCGGGTTGTGGTAATTTAACGGGATTATTGCAGCAGTTAAAAGACATTTTAAGTCAGTTTCTATTTTCACTAATAATGAGAATGAATTCTGCCTCTGATTTGATCAGCAGATCACATGCAGAGGCGTTCTCTGCGGTTCTACGGCGGAACGCTGCTCCGGCTCACATGGACGAGCTGGTCCTGGGTGTCGTACTCCTGGCTGCAGCCCTCCCAGTGACAGTTGGTCTCGTAAACAGCCTCGGGCTCCTGCTTGCACTCATCCTTATCCAGGTCTTCACTCAGGTCCAGGGCCCCCCCTCCGTGCTCCTGATGGGAAACGACAGGTGTGTCAGCGTGTTCTACCGCGTAATCTGATCTGTTCCCTCATCACAGAACAAATTTAACACCCAGTTCCTTTATCAGGACCAATCAGAGGAGAATCAGTAAAGGTGGGCTCCAGGTAACTGAGGCTGTTTTCTGCAGGTTATTGGAAAACTGCAGCCGCGGTTTTCCAATAACCTGCAAATATTAAATATTAAATAAATTGGTATGAAGTGTTCTGATGCTCCTACCTGAGAAGACGGTGAAATGGGAACCGGACCCTCTGCTTCAGTTTTCACCTTGGTTCTCTTGGTGTTTAAGGGATTGACGGTGCTGGTGACGGCCGGATCTCCGCTGGCATTCTGAACCACAGAGACAAAAGAGAAGTTAGAAATAAAGAATGATTTAGGAGTCCTGGAGAGTCCGGAACAACTCTGCTTTACCGGCTGGTCAGCTAAGGGGAACCTTGAACAAGTTCTACACGTCGTGCTGCAGGGACCGGCGATCGGACCCAAGCCTCAGATATCACAAGCGTCTGCCGCCAGCAAGGCAGGCAAAGAGCGCTGGACATCTACTCCCTCAGAGGCCTTCAGCTAATCTGGCACCGGCTGTCTGAGGAGGAGTGAGCATTCAAGGCAGAGAGCCGGTGGAGGAACAGCTTTGACTTCGCTGCGGCGGCTCAGGTGGGCTGATGGGGCAGAGCGGCGAGGCGTTACAGCGGTGAACACTCCACCATCAGATCAACTGGGTTGGTACACTTGAAGGACCGCAGACACGCTGCTTTGGTCGTTGGGATCAACCAAGCAACCAGTCTGGGTTCATGATGATGTCCTGAGCTTCTGAGCACAAAACCCTTGTTTTACTTTAGATTCTCCATTTATGCATCCATAATTCACTCATCGGCATATTCTCCTAATCAAACAGCACAGGCGGCACGGAGAGCTCCGTCTGCTCCAGGCCCTGCAGCCCATGAGCCAGGCAGGAGCCGCCGCCAAGACTAGACAGTTTACACTGCTCTGTGATCGCAGAAGACTCAAAGTATGAGAGAAGAAGAGTTATTGCCCCGCTTAGAGAATGGGCCGGAAAGGGGGGGGGGGGGGGGGGGGGCTTTGATCAACCCGGGGACTCTGAACGCGACACAAAGACTCCGAAGGCCGTTAAAGCGCTAATGGAGCCAGAAAGAACGAGGTGGTATAAATGAGAGCAGTAAATATGTTGAAGCAGGTCCAACATCAGAGGGGGGGGGGGGGGGGGGGGGGGGGGGCTCTAATCCCACCCAGGCGCCACGCCTTTCCTCCAGGAGCAGAGAATGTGGTTCTGATCAGCACTAATAACGCTGCGTTCTCCTGAGAGATGCAAAGAAGCTGTAGGTGAAGCTGAGGAAGAGCTGAGGAAGAGGAGGCAGCAGCACCAACTAGTGGCGTGGCAGGAGAATTACACAGCAGCTGTAGCAGTGTGAACGGAGGTGGTGAGTAGAACGTCGTCGTGTAAATGCAGTGGAGAATATTCTAAGAAGCCTTATCAGCGAACACGTCTGAACTTCAGCAGTTTTCCCTCCAAAGCTGCTGCTGAAGCGATAAACTCCGCCTCTTCCGTGTCACGCCTCGTCGCGTTGCCCAGGAAACGGGGATTTGATGATTGTGCAGCGTGGGAACAGGTTTGGCTGTAAAACCACACTTTGGTTCCACCCGTGAGAAATAAATGCTAAAAGAACCATCTGAGGGGGGGCAGGTGACACGGATCACAGGTGTGAAGCTCGGCCCGGTACCGTCGGCGGCACCAGACGGACCTACCTGGCTCAGGTCGGAGCTGTTGTGTGACGACGGCGCCGTGGCGGCGTGCTGGCGAGCGGAGAACGGGGACGGCGGCGGCTGCAGCAGAGGCGGCGTGTGGCCGAAGGCGTTGAGCGGCCGCTGCTGGGCCAGCAGCTGCTGGTAGGCCGCCGGGTTGATGGGGTGGGGGAAGCTGAAGGTGGGGCTGCAGGAAACAGGAAGTAATCAGCCACACGCAGGAAACGGAGCAGAACCCCGACCCGCAGCGGGCCCAGAACCCACCTGAGTCCTCCCACGGACAGGTGTCCGTAGGAGCTGCTGGCTGCCGAGCTGGAGCGGGAGTTGTTGATGTAGGCCACCAGGGAGTTGGGCGAGGTGCGGATCATGGTCTGCAGGTCGATGCTGGCGTCGGACAGCGGCGAGACGGACAGCGCCCGCTTCCTGTTGAGCCGCGGCGTCAGCCGGGGGCTGGAGAACCGGGAAACTGGACCGGAACCAAACACACAGAGACAAGACGCCGCTTAGAACGACATGTTTGATGCAGCGCAGAATCTTCCCTTCGCTAACGGCCTGGGTCAGAACCCTGGGTCAGAACCTCAGAGCAGAACCTCAGCTCAGAACCTCAGAGCAGAACCCTGGATCAGAACCTCAGCTCAGAACCTCAGATCAGAACCCTGGGCCAGAACCTCAGAGCAGAACCTCAGAGCAGAACCTCAGCTCAGAACCTCAGACCAGAACTCTGGATCAGAACCTCAGATCAGAACCCTGGATCACTCCCTGGGCCAGAACCTCAGATCAGAACCCTGGATCAGAACCCTGGGTCAGAACCTCAGAGCAGAACCTTGGATCAGAACCTCAGATCAGAACCCTGGATCAGAACCCTGGGTCAGACCTCAGAGCAGAACCTCAGAGCAGAACCCTGGGTCAGAACCCTGGGCCAGAACCTCAGAGCAGAACCCTGGATCAAAACCCTGGGCCAGAACCTCAAAGCAGAACCTTGGATCAGAACCTCAGATCAGAACCCTGGATCAGAACCCTGGGTCAGACCTCAGAGCAGAACCTCAGAGCAGAATGTCAGACCAGAACCTCAGCTCAGAACCTCAGACCAGAACCTCAGAGCAGAACCCTGGGTCAGAACCTCAGAGCAGAACCCTGGGCCAGAACCTCAGAGCAGAACCCTGGATCAGAACCTCCGAGCAGAACCTCAGCTCAGAACCTCAGAGCAGAACCCTGGGCCAGAACCTGGGGCGGTCTCCAGTGCAGCAGCTTCGCTCCACCCTCCCTCCCTCTCTCTCTCTCCACCCTGAGCTCCATGCAGGCTGAACGGTTGTGGGGGGATTGCTGCGATAGCAATCTCTGCCAGTACTGGAGAAAGTTAAATGGAGGCAATTTAAACTAATTGATTTGAGGATTTAAAAAGAACAAAGGAGCGTTCAACCCGTCCAGAACCCTCCAGAACCTTCTCAGAACCAGCGGCATCCAGGATCATCTGGAGCCGGTTCTGCAGACCGAGCCGGACCGCTTTGTGTTAAATCAGGACCCGATCAGGCGGGGAACCGTTCATGGTTCCATGGCAGCTTCCTACCTGACACCCCGTCATGGTGGAGCTCACGGCGCCTCCAGCTAAACGGGTTCAGGCAGCAGCGGAGTCACAGAGCCGGCGGCGTGAAGCTGCAACATTTGCAGGCGGCGAGTCGTAAAGAGCCGCCATATGCAGGCGGTTAAAGGCCCCCGGGAGACGAGAGAGGCCGTCAGCGCGAGAATTACACGGAGCTGGCAGCAACAACAAGGCCTCCTCAGGAATGTGCTTCGTTAGGTCTGCAGGAACGCTCAGGGGAAGGCTGACTCCCCGCTGCCTGAGAACGTCTGTGAACACGGCTTTAATAGAAGAGCTGTGCATTAATACGTCCCTTCATGACTCGGCCCGGTAGGCTGGCGCCGGCCTCGCCCTGCGCCGCCCTGCGCCGCCATCTTCACGCCGTCCTCAGGCCTCCGGCGGCCAAACCTGCTCCAGCCTGATCAGGTCGGTTGGACGTTTCCCCCACAGGATGCAGTGAATTCAGCCTCTGAGGGGGGGGCGTTGTAGGTGGGGGTTCTAATTGAAAGGGCGAGCTTGTTCCGGCGCAGAGCGAGAAAACAGATGTTTCGCAGGCCGAGGCGGCGCAGCAATCCCTGCGAGCCCGCTGCGCTGCTCTGTGGGGCCGAGTCGCGGCTGCTTGTAATTGTGGGATCTGGATTTATATAGAGAGACGTAATTACACACTGATACAGCAGAGAGGGGAGAAATATTTAAAAAGGACCGCAGAGAGGAGTTATGTGCTCTGGATTATTTCAAGCATGTGCTGCACTCTGTAGGGGAACGTTAATTTGAGGTTGGTGCTGGAGTGTCATCACGGCCCGCCTCCTGCTGGGTCAAATATGGGCTGTGCAAACATTCTCTGATAAGAGGATAGACTCCAGCTGGGAGCTCAGAGAGAGTCCCTTCTGCTGGGAACCACGCCGCTAACGAGGCCAGCATTGCTGGGGGGTTCTGGGGCTATTGCTGCCGGCTCAGCAGGCCGGCTCACAGGTCCACAGGGTGACGAATAAGGCAGATCAGCTGAAGGGTGGAGCAGCGTCCCTGCTGCCCTTCAGAGGCGCTGCAGCTCCCAGGAAGCGTCCAGAGGGAGGATGGAGGTCTAGAGGGAAGGATGGAGGTCTAGAGGGAAGGATGGAGGTCTAGAGGGAAGGATGGAGGTCCAGAGGAAGGATGGAGGTCTAGAGGGAAGGATGGAGGTCTAGAGGAGGGATGGAGGTCTAGAGGAGGGATGGAGGTCCAGAGGAAGGATGGAGGTCTAGAGGGAAGGATGGAGGTCTAGAGGGAAGGATGGAGGTCCAGAGGGAAGGATGGAGGTCTAGAGGGAAGGATGGAGGTCTAGAGGAAGGATGGAGGTCCAGAGGAAGGATGGAGGTCCAGAGGGAAGGATGGAGGTCCAGAGGGAGGGATGGAGGTGCAGAGGGAAGGATGGAGGTCCAGAGGAAGGATGGAGGTCTAGAGGGAAGGATGGAGGTCCAGAGGGAAGGATGGAGGTCCAGAGGGAGGGATGGAGGTGCAGAGGGAAGGATGGAGGTCCAGAGGAAGGATGGAGGTCCAGAGGAAGGATGGAGGTCTAGAGGGAGGGATGGAGGTCCAGAGGGAGGGATGGAGGTGCAGAGGGAAGGATGGAGGTGCAGAGGGAAGGATGGAGGTCCAGAGGAAGGATGGAGGTCCAGAGGAAGGATGGAGGTCTAGAGGGAGGGATGGAGGTGCAGAGGGAAGGATGGAGGTCCAGAGGAAGGATGGAGGTCCAGAGGAAGGATGGAGGTCCAGAGGGAAGGATGGAGGTCCAGAGGAGGGATGGAGGTCCAGAGGAAGGATGGAGGTCTAGAGGAAGGATGGAGGTCTAGAGGGAAGGATGGAGGTGCAGAGGGAAGGATGGAGGTCTAGAGGAAGGATGGAGGTCTAGAGGAAGGATGGAGGTCTAGAGGGAAGGATGGAGGTCCAGAGGGAAGGATGGAGGTGCAGAGGGAAGGATGGAGGTCTAGAGGAAGGATGGAGGTCTAGAGGAAGGATGGAGGTGCAGAGGAAGGATGGAGGTTTAGAGGAAGGATGGAGGTGCAGAGGGAAGGATGGAGGTCCAGAGGAAGGATGGAGGTCTAGAGGGAACGATGGAGGTCCAGAGGAAGGATGGAGGTCTAGAGGGAAGGATGGAGGTCCACTTCCTGGCGAACCTGGACGATGCTGCCGCCTCGTACCAACAGCAGGACCCGCGGCCTGACGGGGCGTGACGCCCGCAGCACCGCTGGGAGAGCATGATGGGAAGAAAGTTGGTATTTCTTCACCTTTGATGGTTTAGGTGGAGCTTCGTGGAACCAGATGGAATTCCAGCTGAGGTCACATGACTACATCCTGAGCGTTGCAGTCATGTGACCTTTGAAGCCCAGGTTTTAACATCGCCCCGTGCAGGGCCGCCCACCACCCTCACCACCCTCACCACTAACGAGCAGCACCACCAGCGCCACCACAGACCTCGCCATGCCCCCCCCCCCCCCCCCCCCGCTGTTTACTTTCCTGCGGGCCCCCCCCCCCCCCCCCCAACCCTCCCTGAGCCCAAAGCTGCCGTTGGGTACGCCTGCGTGTTTATGCACACACTTCCACCGACGTGCTCTTGAGCTAACATTTAGTTAAGTGTTTGTGTGTGCAGCCTGATGGGCCCCCCCCAGCACCACATCAGTCCACAGATGTTCCCCCTCCCCGCCTCTGCTGCCTTTACACAAAAAAACGTTTCTCCGCAGGATGGCAGACATTTACTTTGGCCGCTGCTTTTGTCGCGGCAGCTTCAACGGTTCCACCAACCGCTGCGATATTCCTCTGCCCCCCACCCACAGCCCCCACCCGCAGCCCCCCCCCCCCCCCCCCCCCCCCCAACATACCCGCTCGCTGAAACACAAACAGTCCTCTGAATGCCTCCCAGTGTGAACCTACATCAGCCCACTTCACTCTGGTCGTATTAAGCTGGGTTCATTTAGGCGCAGATTCATTACTTTAGCTTCAAAGAGAGCAGAAGTACTCCAGCTGCAGTGAAAAAGTATTTACACCCCCTGAAGAGTTCCTCTGTTAATGCTAACGCTAAATGGTTCAGACAAAGATGACCTGAATAAATATAAAAAGCAGTTTTCAAACGATGATTTCATCGATTAAAGGAAAAACAATCTCTCCAATCCAACCTGGTTCTGTGAGAAAAAGTAATCACACCCCATAAACCCAAAAGGTGGTAGATCCTCCTGCTAAGGGGGAACCTTTTGGGTAGTGGTTAACTTTGTTTAAGGTCGGCTCACACCATCCCAATCAATCCAAACTTTGACTAGGCCAATCTGCTGGACACAGAGAGGAGGACGCTGTCCAGGTTCCAGTCCATCTTAGACAACGTCTCACAGCCTCTCCACGACACACTGACCCAGCAGAGGAGCTCCTTCAGCTGAAGACTCCTCTCACCCAGATGCACCACAGAGCGCCACAGGAAATCATTCCTACCTGTGGCCATCAATCTCTACAACGCCTCCCTCAGTGATTCAGACCCCCCCCCCCCCAGTGCATTCTCTGCACTGTTCTTGCACAACGTCACTATCAGGAAGCCGCCTCCAGAACCACCTGAGATGATCAGGAGTCAGGAGTCAGGAGGAGGATGTGGACGAGGCCAGCAGTCCGTCACAGACAAACAACCACTGATGGACACACTCTGGTCAGCTCAGATGTGCTAATGGACCTGACATGGATGCTTTTGGGCTGTGGGAGGAAGCTGGAGTACCAGGAGAAAACCTCACTGGCTCATTCCTGAGACCACCGTAACAACATGTGGAGTAGATGTCATCCTGCCTGACACGCTAAGGGTCCTGTTGTTTAGCAAAGCTAAAGGATCTCGATGGTGCAAAGCTCTGAAACGAGCTCCAGGCTAGAAGAGGTAGAAAGACTTTAGAAGTCACATGACGGGTTCACTGAGGGCTCTCCGACCTTCTGGTGGGTCTGCTGAATATTAATGCATAAATTGATTTTTTAATACGGTATTTATCTCTGCAAGCATCCAAAACAAACAAAAGCAATGGATGTAGCTCATACTTGCCACCTTTAGCACTGCTCTAGCCGGGCTCTCACACTAAATAAGCTCTTTGATTCCACATGAGGCGGTCCGCAGCGACCATTAGCACGCTGCCTTGGTCAATATGGTCTCTGTGAGTGGAAGAGCCTGCAGACCGGCCCCTTCCTGACCACATCAGTCACACAGAGAAGCTGCCATGGAGGCAGTGTTGATGCTGCAGAGGAGCGGCCAGCCGGGGTGACCGAGGTTGTGGCTGCACCAGCAAACAGCCTCGCAGGTAGCCCAGGATCCTGGCAAGAAGAGAAGCACTGCAGTGTTTACCCTGTGATGGGGGTCATTTCTGAGATTAATGGCCGTGTAATCCAATATCAGATTTTATTACTCTGTGCCCGTCAGGAAGGCTGCGTTAGAGTCTTCAGAGATCCTCACCCTGCAGCGGGTGGGTTGGTCAGAGACTCCTCTTCCAGACTCTGAGAGCTTCCTGGAGGCAGTCTGCTGCTGAAGTCCAAGTCCAGGAGAAAGAGTTCTAAGCAGCATGAAGGACAGGCTGGGCTCTGTGGACCGCCAGCAAAAACTCCTTAGAGGGTTCCTACTGGCTTTCCTGGCAGAGCTCCACACCTTTCCACACTCACAGTTCAAGACTTCCCAGTTGTTGACAGAGGTACTAAGAGAACGTTACTATAGAGTGGCTGAAGAACCTGGAGAACCTGGAGAACCACACATGAACAACGGATGGAGGGACGGACAGAGGGACGGAGGGGTAGACGGATGGATGGATGTATGATGGATGGAGTGATGGATGGAGTAATGATGGAGTGATGGTGTCTCTAGTCCTGCTCTCTGTCTGCTAAGCTGAGGAGCAGAGATCAGCAGAACTGAGAAGCGTTCCTCTTCAGCTCCTCAGTTGTTCTGCAGGATCTCAGCCTGCAGAGAGACGGAGGTTCTCCAGAGAGACTGAGGTTCTCCAGAGAGACAGAGGTTCTGCAGAGAGACGGAGGTTCTCCAGAGAGATGGAGGTTCTCCAGAGAGACGGAGGTTCTCCAGAGAGACGGAGGTTCTCCAGAGAGACGGAGGTTCTCCACAGCCTCGGCCTTCAGGCCGTCAGGCTGACCTCCATGTGTGGAGACATGGAACAGATGGAGGAGTGGTTCTCCAGAGAGACGGAGGTTTTCCAGAGAGATGGAGGTTCTGCAGAGAGATGGAGGTTCTGCAGAGAGACGGAGGTTCTGCAGAGAGACGGAGGTTCTCCAGAGAGATGGAGGTTCTGCAGAGAGACAGAGGTTCTCCAGAGGAGGAGGACGTACCTGAGAACTTCAAAGCTCTGAACATTAACAGATGGCTGTAGACATCTCACATGCGTTAGCAGCTGAAGCAGAAATCTCACCATCCACAGGGCTGATGTAGTCCGGCAGGTGAGCGGCGGCAGCGGCAGCGGCAGCTGCAGCGGCGGCAGCGGCAGCTCCGTTCTGCATCAGCAGCTCGCCGTAGGGGTTCCTGTGGCTGGCGCCGGCCATCAGGTGGTAGTACTCTGAGGAGTTGGAGCCCGGCGGAGGGAAACTGAACAGGGCTCGGTCCTTCAGATGCTCGTGGGTCACTGCATCAGAAACGAGAGAAATAAAAGATGTGTGCACCTGCCTGAACACGAGGGAAGCCTCACCGTCCCTCAGAACCAGAACCCTGCAACAGAACCACTGCCCCCCTGCAGCACCACCAGGGTTCCCTCCTTGGTGCGTGGGCAGAGGCTGGCTGATGTGTTGGAGCAGGACGGTGGTTCTGGAGGAGCCCTGCTCACTGTAACATGTTCTCTGGTTATGAAGCTAGACGTCTCTGCAGGAAACACATCAAGGGGACGACTCGGGAGATTGCTGCCCGCTGCCTTGGAGGAAATCTCTCCAGAGAGGCTGAGCCTGGCGAGAGGGGTTCTGCTCATGGAAACATGGCCCGGTTCCAGCGCTGCCCCTGGATAGAGCGCACATTATGACAGGATGAAGTCATGGGGGGGGGGGGGGGGGCACACATACAGGCGGCGCTGCTGTGGCCGCAGAAAGCTGCAGCTGCTGTGAGCAGCAGCAATGTTGACCTAAAGGTGTTAACACCTGTACGCAGTAAAGCTGCATTAACATGTCAGAACCCATTAGAACCAGACATGACTCCTTCATGCAGCTCACTGCTCTGGGGTCCCTCCACTTCCTGGACCATGAAGGAGGGAGGGGGGGGGGGGGTGTTTGGACCTCCTGTTCCTCCAGCCTCCTGCAGCACCAGAGGCCATGTCAACGGGCTGGTTCCCAGTCAGAACTGGTCCTTAAGGTCCGTTATAGTTTGGGTCCAGGATTTAGCTCTGTCCACCCTCACTGCAGGTGAAGCCAAATAATTTAGAGTTAGTCCCCCTGCTCTGTGCCCGGTACCACTGGCCCCTATCCGGTACTACTGGCTCTGTGCCCGGTACCACTGGCTCCGTGCCCCGGTACCACTGCCCCGGTACCACTGGCTCTGTGCCCCGGTACCACTGTCCCGGTACCACTGGCTCTGTGCCCGGTACCACTGGCTCTGTGCTCCGGTACCACTGGCAGCCAGGCAGCCCCACACCATGATGCTGCCACCACCATGCTGGAAGCCTCAGACTGACTCTGAGGCCAAATGGGTCAAACCTTTGGTTCTGAACATCTTCACCGCCTGATGATCCGCAGTAGTTGGCAAACATCTCCGGACCTTCTGACATCTTCCTTTCACCAAACCCAACGAGGTCTGAGCTCTTTCCCATCGCTCTGAGGACCGGCCAGCATCTCCAGGACGAAGGTTTGAACTGGAACCTTCAGGTTTAACTAAAGACCGATCAGAGTTTCTGAGTCTGTGCAGTGCAGTTATGCAGCTCCAACTCACATCAACTGCTTCAATTGGTAACATGTAATTGAGTTAAGTTAAACTTAATGTATTTAGTTTATAAGTGGACAAGTTAAACCATGGTACAACTGGGTAAACTTAATTCAACTACTACATTTAAGATGGAGCTGCAGTACTGATTGGTTCTTTGGTGAAACGCTCCTCATTGTTTTCATTACTAAAATATTATCAGAACAGCAAAACTATTTCAGTTTTATTATGTCAATGAAGAGATTCATTGGTAGCCTCTGGTTTCATCTTTTCAGACTTAAATCCAGTGCAAACAAAGCCTGACAGAGCAGTGAAAACAGCGTCTTACTCTTGATGAAAGCTGCGCTTCAGAGCCTCATGTTGGGAATGAACTGCATGCAGACTAATTATGGCCGCTGGCAGGATAATCAGCAGTGGGACCTCCATCTTTACACAGTCAGTGAGCTGCAGCCAAGCAGCAAGAGACGCTTTTCAGTGGATCCACAGGCTTCAACACCTGCACATCATTCACCGGAGGAAACCTCTCCTCCAGATGTATGATGGGAGTTTCCAGACATAATTGGACAATTGTTCAGTAAAATAAGCAACGCCTGAAACTGTAGGAAAAGCAGAAGACATCAGCAGCATCTCAGTGGCCTGAATGAGGGCAAGGTGAGACACAAACGCCTCCAGGTGCTGCAGACTCACTTCTATACAGAAAACCCGTTATTATCTTTATCCTTCTACATGTCGTATTAATTAATCCCGTTATTATCTTTAACTTTCTATATGTGATATTAATCAATCCTGTTATTATCTTTATCCTTCTACATGTCGTGTTAATTAATCCTGTTATTATCTTTAACTTTTTACATGTCGTATTTATTAATCCTGTTATTATCTTTATCTTTTTACACGTCGTATTAATTAATCCTGTTATTATCTTTATCTTTTTACATGTGATATTAATTAATCCTGTTATTATCTTTATCTTTCTACATGTCGTATTAATTAATCCTGTTATTATCTTTAACTTTCTATATGTGATATTAATTAATCCTGTTATTATCTTTATCCTTCTACATGTCGTATTAATTAATCCTGTTATTATCTTTATCTTTCTACATGTCGTATTAATTAATCCTGTATATTCTTCAGTGATGGTATCAAGGTGTTGGTTGTTCCTGTAATACTTTATCAGCTGGTTCTGCTGTTCTTTATATCTCTCTCTGCAGGTGTAGAAGCAGACTCAGAGGATGTTATATCACTCTCTACCTTTCCTCTCCTCTTTCTCCTCCTCCTTTTCTTCCTTTTAGCTTTTTGTCTTTTTTGTTTCTCCTGTACCTTTCTGTTTCTGCGTCCATTGAACTTGAAATAATCCCAAACTAACTAAAGTAAAAAAGGGCTGTTTCATCATTTCTCAGGTGTGCTGCTGTATGAGGCGAACTGAAAACCTCGGGTTCGATGCTCCTGGAGTTTAAAGCCACTGACTGGACTTATGTTTCAGTGCATTTGTGGAGTTTTAGTACTTTGCTGTTATTGTCGATCATCAAAGTGTGAGTTTCTGCTGAAGGTTGGTTACACGCTGAGTTGTTCCTGAAACAGCTGTGATGGTGAAGCTCTTACCTTCAGCTGGGCTCAGACCTCGGGCCGCTGAGATCATGGACAGGGTGGGGCTGCCGTGGACCGAGCGAAGGTACTGGTCCATGTGGGGGCTGATGTAGGGATGAGGCGGGCTGAACGGAGACTCCGCCGACCCGGCGGCAGCGTGCGGCGACAGTCGAATCAGAGAAATGTCTGAGAGGACTGGACTTCCTGTCAGTCCTGGGTGTCTGTGAAGAGGAGGCGGAAATTAGACAGAACTGACGTAAAACATCAACGCCTGATAAAGGCCACTTTCACAGACACTGGCGACTGATTGGTTGTTTGAAGACGAGCCTTAACGCCTTTTCTTTCACAGTCTGCCGTCTCACTCTGCTTCCTCCCCTTCCCCTCTCCACTCCCACAGCTCATTCATAATAAGCCCTTCTTGTTCACCTTCTCCTATTAAAGCCTGAAGCTACAAACAAGCCGGGACCGATAGTTTTCAATGGAGAGGCTACAACAAAGGAATAAAGTCTGTTTGGGTGGCCAGAACTACCGGGTCCCTCCAACCAGGCTGCATGATCAGACACAACCGGATCCATAAAAACCTGAAGCATCCAGTCACCTGCGTCTGGAAGCCTGTCTGAAGTTCTGTCAGCCTGCAGGTCGCATCAGGCTGTGCAGTAAATGTGTCTCCTCTGGCGGGTAATTGGTGGATTTGCTTGCAGGAACAAAGAAACGTGAATGTTGTAATTCCTGGAGGCCCCAGGGGGCCTAGCTGAAGATAAAGTGTCTGCTGGTGGAGAGCACGCTGTAGCCCTCATCTTCAGCTGCAGCGCTGATAAGCAGCCTGTAAACAGCCTGTATGCTGACTGTAAGCAGCCTGTAAGCTGCCTGTATGCTGACTGTAAACAGCCTGCAAGCAGCCTGTAAGCTGCCTGTAAGCAGCCTGTGAGCTGCCTGTAAGCTGCCTGTAAACAGACTGTAAGCTGCCTGTAAACTGCCTAGAAGCTGCCTGTAAACTGCCTGTAAGCAGCCTGTAAGCAGCCTGTAAGCTGCCTGTATGCTGACTGTAAAAAGCCTGTAAACAGCCTGTAAGCAGCCTGTGAGCTGCCTGTAAGCAGCCTGTAAGCTGCCTGTATGCTGACTGTAAACAGCCTGCAAGCAGCCTGTAAGCTGCCTGTAAGCAGCCTGTAAACAGACTGTAAGCTGCCTGTAAACTGCCTAGAAGCTGCCTGTAAACTGCCTGTAAGCAGCCTGTAAGCAGCCTGTAAGCTGCCTGTATGCTGACTGTAAACAGCCTGTAAACAGCCTGTAAGCAGCCTGTGAGCTGCCTGTAAACAGCCTGTAAACAGCCTGTAAGCAGCCTGTGAGCTGCCTGTAAGCAGCCTGTAAGCTGCCTGTATGCTGACTGTAAACAGCCTGCAAGCAGCCTGTAAGCTGCCTGTAAACAGCCTGTAAACAGACTGTAAGCTGCCTGTAAACTGCCTAGAAGCTGCCTGTAAACTGCCTGTAAGCAGCCTGTAAGCAGCCTGTAAGCTGCCTGTATGCTGACTGTAAACAGCCTGTAAACAGCCTGTAAGCAGCCTGTGAGCTGCCTGTAAGCAGCCTGTAAGCTGCCTGTATGCTGACTGTAAACAGCCTGCAAGCAGCCTGTAAGCTGCCTGTAAGCAGCCTGTAAACAGCCTGCAAGCTGACTGTAAGCAGCCTGTAAGCAGCCTGTAAGCTGCCTGTAAGCAGCCTGTGAACAGCCTGTAAGCAGCCTGTAAACAGCCTGCAAGCAGCCTGCAAGCAGCCTGCAAGCTCCCTGTAAGCAGCCTGTAAGCTGCCTGTATGCTGACTGTAAACAGCCTGCAAGCAGCCTGTAAGCAGCCTGTAAGCAGCCTGTAAGCTGCCTGTAAGCAGCCTGTGAACAGCCTGCAAACAGCCTGTAAACAGCCTGTAAGCAGCCTGTGAGCTGCCTGTAAGCAGCCTGTAAGCTGCCTGTATGCTGACTGTAAACAGCCTGCAAGCAGCCTGTAAGCTGCCTGTAAGCAGCCTGTAAACAGCCTGCAAGCTGACTGTAAGCAGCCTGTAAGCAGCCTGTAAGCTGCCTGTAAGCAGCCTGTGAACAGCCTGTAAGCAGCCTGTAAACAGCCTGCAAGCAGCCTGCAAGCAGCCTGTAAGCTCCCTGTAAGCAGCCTGTAAGCTGCCTGCAAGCTGACTGTAAGCAGCCTGTAAGCAGTCTGTAAACAGCCTGTAAGCTGCCTGTAAGCAGCCTGTAAGCTGCCTGTATGCTGACTGTAAGCAGCCTGTAAGCAGCCTGTAAGCTGCCTGTACGCTGACTGTAAGCAGTCTGTAAACAGCCTGTACGCTGACTGTAAGCAGTCTGTAAACAGCCTGTAAGCAGCCTGTAAGCTGACTGTAAGCAGTCTGTAAACAGCCTGTAAACAGCCTGTAAGCAGCCTGTAAGCAGCCTGTAAGCTGACTGTAAGCAGTCTGTAAACAGCCTGTACGCTGACTGTAAGCAGTCTGTAAACAGCCTGTAAGCTGCCTGTATGCTGACTGTAAGCTGACTGTAAGCTGCCTGTATGCTGACTGTAAACAGCCTGCAAGCAGCCTGTAAGCTGCCTGTAAGCAGTCTGTAAACAGCCTGTAAGCAGCCTGTAAGCAGCCTGTAAGCTGACTGTAAGCAGTCTGTAAACAGCCTGTAAGCAGCCTGTAAACAGCCTGTAAACAGCCTGTAAGCAGCCTGTAAGCTGACTGTAAGCAGCCTGTAAGCAGTCTGTAAACAGCCTGTAAGCAGCCTGTAAGCAGTCTGTAAACAGCCTGTAAGCAGTCTGTAAACAGCCTGTAAGCAGCCTGTAAGCAGTCTGTAAACAGCCTGTAAGCAGCCTGTAAACAGCCTGTAAGCTGACTGTAAACAGCCTGTAAGCAGCCTGTAAACAGCCAGTAAACAGCCTGTAAGCTGCCTGTAAACAGCCTGTAAGCTGACTGTAAGCAGCCTGTAAGCAGCCTGTACGCTGACTGTAAGCAGCCTGTAAACAGCCTGTAAGCTGACTGTAAACAGCCTGTAAGCAGCCTGTAAACAGCCAGTAAACAGCCTGTAAGCAGTCTGTAAACAGCCTGTAAGCAGCCTGTAAGCTGCCTGTAAGCTGCCTGTAAGCAGCCTGTAAGCAGCCTGTAAGCAGCCTGTAAACAGCCTGTAAGCTGCCTGTAAGCAGTCTGTAAACAGCCTGTAAGCAGCCTGTAAGCTGCCTGTAAGCAGCCTGTAAGCAGCCTGTAAACAGCCTGTAAGCTGCCTGTAAGCAGCCTGTAAGCAGCCTGTAAGCAGCCTGTAAGCAGCCTGTAAACAGCCTGTAAGCTGCCTGTAAGCAGTCTGTAAACAGCCTGTACGCTGACTGTAAGCAGTCTGTAAACAGCCTGTAAGCTGACTGTAAGCAGCCTGTAAGCTGCCTGTAAGCAGCCTGTAAGCAGCCTGTACGCTGACTGTAAGCAGCCTGTAAACAGCCTGTAAGCTGACTGTAAACAGCCTGTAAGCAGCCTGTAAACAGCCAGTAAACAGCCTGTAAGCTGCCTGTAAACAGCCTGTAAGCTGACTGTAAGCAGCCTGTAAGCTGCCTGTAAGCAGCCTGTAAGCAGCCTGTACGCTGACTGTAAGCAGTCTGTAAACAGCCTGTAAGCAGCCTGTAAGCTGCCTGTAAGCTGCCTGTAAGCAGCCTGTAAGCAGCCTGTACGCTGACTGTAAGCAGTCTGTAAACAGCCTGTAAGCAGCCTGTAAGCTGCCTGTAAGCTGACTGTAAGCAGCCTGTAAGCTGCCTGTAAGCAGTCTGTAAACAGCCTGTAAACAGCCTGTAAGCTGACTGTAAGCAGCCTGTAAGCTGCCTGTAAGCAGCCTGTAAGCAGCCTGTACGCTGACTGTAAGCAGCCTGTAAGCTGCCTGTAAGCAGCCTGTAAACAGCCTGTAAGCTGACTGTAAGCAGCCTGTAAGCTGACTGTAAGCAGCCTGTAAGCTGCCTGTAAGCAGTCTGTAAACAGCCTGTAAGCTGCCTGTAAACAGCCTGTAAGCTGACTGTAAGCAGCCTGTAAGCTGCCTGTAAGCAGTCTGTAAACAGCCTGTAAGCAGCCTAGAAGCTGCCTGTAAGCTGACTGTAAGCAGCCTGTAAACAGCCTGTAAACAGCCTGTAAGCAGCCTATAAGCTGCCTGTAAGCTGACTGTAAGCAGCCTGTAAACAGCCTGTAAACAGCCTGTAAGCAGCCTATAAGCAGCCTGTAAACAGCCTGTAAGCAGCCTGTAAACAGCCTGTATGCAGCCTATAAACAGCCTGTAAGCTGACTGTAAGCAGCCTGTAAGCAGCCTGTAAGCAGCCTGTAAACTGACTGTAAGCTGCCTGCCGTGTCTGCAGACGCCTGCAGCTCCACCAGAGCGGCTCTGCAGTCCTCAGCCAGCAGAGCAGCAGCCAGGAGTGGCAGAGAGCCGGCTGCTGCTCTGCCACTCCTGGCTGCTGCTCTGCTGTCCTCAGCCAGGAGTGGCAGGGAGCTGCGTGTGTTTCTGGGAGGACATCCTCAGACCTTTCCACTGGAGCCACATCCATGCAGCTGAACACCAACAGGAATTACACCTGTTGTAACATTAGAGATGAATCCAACCATCTGTCCGTCCATCACGTCTCCAAGGTACCAGGTCACACCTCCGTCTCCTTCCCCAGGTGTCCCGGGGGGGGACACACGGTCTCTGCAGTAAGTTCTGGGTCAGCCCAGCCAAGGTCTCCTTCAAGTAGACACTCCAACAGCGGCTGATATGCCAAGCAGAACCCTCGTAGCACCAAGTCCTGATCGCTCCATCCAACCTGAACGCGACACACAACCTAAGATCTTGAGGCAGACCGTTCCCTCACAGGGAGGAACAGCAGCGTTTCTACTTGGTTAAAGCTTCATATTAGAAATACTGTCTCTAGTTTGTGCCACAATGACCTTCTCTGGTAGATTAGAGGCAGTGCTGGTCCACTGCTTTAAGCTCCGGCTGTTTCATGGAAGCCGGGACCTTTGGATGAGCTGCGTCTCAGGAAGACAGGAGCACCAGGAAAGCAGCTCTGCCAGGAGACGCCTCACGCCTGGCAGACTAATTAATGCAACCTGACAACATGCAGCTTTAATGTTCAGCAAACTTCACTGTTTCTCTCTTTGTGTGCTGAGGACTGCACAGAACCAAAGATCTGAGCCATACGTTGCTTCCATGTTGGTCAGTGTGACTCAACGTCAGCAGCAGAACCACAGCTGCTTTTATTCCACAGTCATGCTGATAGAAAGCCCGCTCTGAATGTCCCTCTGGGTCCAAACGCTTTGCTCCACATCAGGCCTGGATGGCAGTGAGGGGGAGCGGTGCAGGTGAGCGATGGCCAGAGCCGCTCCGTTTCCAGTAAGCGCCTGCAGACTGCTGGTCTTGTCTCAGCGCCAGCTTTCTGCCGGCTCCCACTGCAAACAACCTTAAAGAGCGCTGTGTTTGGGTCGGCAGGGAGACGTGAGGAGAAACAGACGGTCCATACACCAACCTGGCTTCACTCTGAGCGAGGACAGGGAGGCAGGCGCTGCCTTCTCACATTAGTGCTGAGGTTCTGCTGGGACTGGCACCGGGTCTCTGCTCATGGGACAAGGTGTCTGAAAGTCAGCGCCTTGTCCCATACGGGACAAATATATATATCATATGTATATATTCAATTCAATTTTATTTATATAGCTCCAATTCATGAAACATGTCATCTCGAGGCACTTTACAAAGTCAAATCAATCATATTGGTTAAAAATGTCCTATATAAGGGAACCAGTTGATTCCTTCAAAGTCCCGACAACCAGCATTCACTCCTGGAGAAGCGTAGAGCCACAGTGGACAGTCGTCTGCATTGTTGATGGCTTTGCAGCAATCCCTCATACTGAGCAATGCATGAAGCGACAGTGGAGAGGAAAACTCCCCTTTAACAGGGAGGAGAACCTCCAGCAGAACCAGAACCAGGCTCAGTGTGAACATCTGCCTCCACCCACTGGGGCTTAGAGAAGACAGAGCAGAGACACAGAAAGCTCAGAAGCTCACATTGACCCAGGAGTACTTTCTATGGTAGAGAAGACAGAGCAGAGACACAGAAAGCTCAGAAGCTCACATTGACCCAGGCGTACTTTCTGTTAGAGAAGACAGAGTAGAGACACGGAAAGCTCAGAAGCTCACATTGACCCAGGAGTACTTTCTATGTTAGAGAAGACAGAGTAGAGACACAGAAAGCACAGAAGCTCACATTGACCCAGGAGTACTTTCTATGTTAGAGAAGACAGAGTAGAGACACAGAAAGCACAGAAGCTCACATTGACCCAGGCGTACTTTCTATGTTAGGGAAGACAGAGTAGAGACACAGAAAGCTCAGAAGCTCACATTGACCCAGGAGTACTTTCTATGTTAGAGAAGACAGAGCAGAGACACAGAAAGCACAGAAGCTCACATTGACCCAGGAGTACTTTCTATGTTAGATGGTAATAGAGGATGATCTGCCTCCCCTGATGATGTCACAGCTAACAGAACCCCAGACCAGGTGTACCTTCTATGAAGAGAGAAATGACAGAGAACAAAAAATTAAAAGCTGAAATAACAACAAACAATGCAGATTGGAGAGCAGTAGGAGAAATCAGCAGAGAGAGAAATAGGCCCTGATGTCCTCCAGCAGCCTAAGCCTATAGCAGCATAACTATAGAGGTAGCTCAGGGTAACATGAGCCACTCTAACTATAAGCTTTGTCACAAAGGAAAGTTTTAAGATTAGTCTTAAAAGTAGACGGGGTGTCTGCCTCACGGACCAAAACTGGGAGTTGGTTCCACAGGAGAGGAGCCTGATAGCTAAAGGATCTGCCTCCCATTCTACTTTTAGAGACTCTAGGAACCACCAGCAGACCTGCAGTCTGAGAGCGAAGTGCTCTGTTAGGAACATACGGGGTAATCAGAGCTCTGATATATGATGGAGCTTGATTATTAAGGGCTTTATACGTTAGAAGGAGAATTTTAAATTCTATTCTTGATTTAACAGGAAGCCAATGAAGGGAAGCTAAAATTGGAGAAATATGATCCCTCTTGTTGATTTTCATCAGAACTCTTGCCGCAGCATTTTGAATCAGCTGAAGACTTCGAACTGCATTTTGTGGACTTCCTGATAGTAAAGAATTACAATAGTCCAGCCTTGAAGTAACAAATGCATGGACTAGTTTTTCAGCATCACTCCTGGACAGAATGTTTCTAATTTTGGCGATATTCCTGAGGTGAAAAAAGGAAACTCTGGAAACCTGTTTAATATGGGATTTAAATGACATGTCTTGGTCAAAAATAACACCAAGATTTTTAACTTTATTACCAGAGGCCAAGTTAATGCCATCCAGATTAAGTGATTGGTTAAGAAGTTTATTTTTTGAGGACTCTGGTCCAAAGATTACAACTTCTGTCTTGTCAGAATTTAAATGCAGGAAATTTAAAGTCATCCAGCTTTTGATGTCATCAAGACATGACTGCAGTCGAAGTAACTGATTGGATTCATCAGGATTTATGGATAAATATAGCTGAGTGTCATCAGCATAACAGTGGAAATTAATCCCATGCTGTCTGATAATTTTGCCTATCGGAAGCATATATATAGTAAAGAGAATTGGTCCAAGGACTGAACCCTGTGGTACTCCACAGGTGACCCTAGAGTTTGAGGAAGATTTATTATTAACATGAACAAACTGGAATCTGTCCGACAGATCAGATTTAAACCAGCCTAATGCTTTTCCCTTAATCCCTACAGTATGTTCAAGTCTTTGTAGGAGAATATTGTGATCAACTGTATCAAATGCAGCACTGAGATCTAACAGGACAAGTATAGACACAAGTCCATTATCTGAGGCCATGAGAATATCATTAGTGACCTATGATAAATCCCCCTAGAGTCATGTTAACAGAACTAGAGGATGAAGAGCCGCTGGGTTCTGCTTGTAGTTTTCACATAAAGCCAGAATATTTTCCAGAAGTGATCGACCTTTGATCCTGAGCTTCATATAAATGATACGATGAATTAGGAGCTAGTTTCAGGGATTTACTGCATGTTTTTACATTATAGAATATTATCATGATGGTTCACACATTCTACTACAGAACCGTCTCTGGGTCACAGAACCGCCCCTCGCTGAAGAGCAGCTGCTCACACCTGCAGGTAATTAGTAGAACAGATGAATCTGACGGAGGAACCGGACCGGTGGAGGTCCGTGGTTCTGTTCTGATGTCTGGCCGGATTTGTTTGGCTTTTCCATGATGTCCCACCAGGAAGCGCCGCCTTCAAATCCATCCACAGGTGCTCCTTCATTTAGTTAATTAACCAATCAGAGGCTTACAGAGCCGTGACATCATCATTGTGGCTTAAATACTTTAAAATACAATAAAACAACAACACTGTTTATTTTCCTTTATATGTCTTTATGTATATTTCTGCTATGCTGAAGAATTTTATGACACAGGGAGACATGTTAGTAAATATGACAATAAACACAAAACTAAAAGTTTAGTAATCTTAGTTTATGGAACCTTCTGACTCATAAACGTAATCAAAAATGTTTTTTCTAAAACCATCCCTAATTATTCTGACCCTTAGAAATAACGTGTTTGTATCCTGGCTGATCAAATCAGTTTATTCTGATTCCATGTCAGAGGAGCTTTTTCTTTAATTTATGTAAATATCTGCTTCCAGCTTCAGTTTTCTTCTGAGGGAGAAACAGAAATAATAAAGAGGGTTACTGAAATAAATGTTCTTATTTACTGAGTGGGTCAGTAAATTCCCCGTTAGGTATAGACGGTCGCTGTGATGCTGGGAACAGACGGGTTAAAAGACAAAATAAAGTTATAAAATCAGTTCAGACATGCAACAACGAGCAGGCTGGCTTCCTGAAATCATCATCGTCTGTTTTACAGGCTGCTGGAGGGAATGACTGGAAAACAAAACTCATTCAATATGTGCTGTAGATGGAGTCACATCCATCCATGATGGATAAAAATGGCTCCTGTGGTCTGAGAAGATCAGGAGACTTGTTGTAAAATCAAACGTATGTGAGTTTTATTTCTCTATTTGTATGAAACAGGAGAGGTGAGCTTTTTAAGCTTTATTGTTCTTTTCAGCCTGATGCACGGCAGCAGCAGCAGTCCTGGCCTTTAGCTGTAGGTGAAGTCCTGAAGGCTTGCTGGTCCTCCTCTTCCTCACATGTCAGTCAGAGAGTTCTCCTCAGGATCCGGCTCCAAACGTGGACCTCTGCACTTCAACAAGCGTCCGTCAGGCAGGAGCGCTTTGGGTGGCGGCTTACAGCAGTGACTCACAGCGGGAAGCAGCCCTAACAAAGATGGCTGCCGTCAGTCCTGGTGTGGGGGGGGGGGGGTGTAATTGCTGTTTGTCTCTGTGTTCTCCTTGTGATTACATGCTCTGTTGTTCCACGGCTAAACGCTGCTGTGAGAAGACGTGATTCAGACAAGGTGCAGCTTGTTCTGCCAGTGAGTAATGCTGCTGCTCAGAACAGAACCCGTCCACTCCTCACGGGCCCCGAGGACCTGGACCTGGACCTGGACCTGGACCTGGACCTGAGGACCTGGAGCCGGGCCCTGAGGACCAAGGTGCAGCTTGTTCTGCCAGTGAGTAATGCTGCTGCTGCTCAGAACAGAACCCGTCCGCTCCTCACGGGCCCTGAGGACCTGGACCTGGACCTGAGGACCTGGAGCCGGGCCCTGAGGACCTGGAGCCGGGCCCTGAGGACCTGGAGCCGGGCCCTGAGGACCTGGACCTGGAGTCGGGCCCTGAGGACCTGAAGCCGGGCCCTGAGGACCCGCTAGTCCCCCAGGCCCGGCAGACTTTACTGACAGAACGATGAGGATTCTGCTCTGCTGGCACAAAGCTTTTGGTTCTGAGACCAAGCGGTAAACCGTGAAGCTCTCTGAGTGAAGGCTGTAATGTTTTGTGTTTTCAGCAGACATTCCTGCGTCTAACTCAGGGTTCAGACTCAGCCATCAGCCGTGACGATGATGAGTAGACCCTGGAGACGAAGAAGAACACGTCCCTCCCGCTCTCCACTGAGCGTCCACCAAACCAGAACAACGCAGCAAAGACGGAGCTTGGTGTGTAACCTGTGTCTCATCCCACATTCCTGCGGTGCCAGCTGAGCAGCACCACGTCTGTTTGTGAGGAAAGGCGGTGCTGCTCCTCCGCTCAGGAACCTCCAGCATGTCCCCTCGTCTCAGCGTTCTGCTTTTATTAATTTTTGCTTATTGTTTTATGAGTGATCGTTTGTATTTTTGGTCCTGCTGGGGTTTAAAGTGTTTTATAAATAAAATTACTATGGTATGGTATCCATGTTTCTCATCCATTGTGTGGCTTCCTGAGAGCAAAGCAGTGGCTTATGGGTGCTGCTGGTTACCCGGCTAAACCTGCCGATTACCCGGTTAAACCTGCTGGTTATCCGGTTAAACCTGCCGGTTACCCGGCTAAACCTGCTGGTTACCTGGTTAAACCTAGTGGTTACCCGGCTAAACCTGCTAGTTATCCGGTTAAACCTGCTGGATACCCGTGTAAACCTGCTGGTTACCCGGCTAAATCTGCTGGTTATCCGGTTAAACCTGCCGGTTACCCGGCTAAACCTGCTGGTTACCTGGTTAAACCTGCTGGTTACCCGGTTAAACCTGCTGATTACCCGGTTAAACCTGCTGGTTACCTGGTTAAACCTGCTGGTTACCCAATTAAACCTGCTGGTTACCCGGTTAAACCTGCTGGTTACCCGGCTAAACCTGCTGGTTATCCAGTTAAACCTGCTGGTTACCCAATTAAACCTGCTGGTTACCTGGCTAAACCCGCTGATTACCCGGTTAAACCTGCTGGTTACCTGGCTAAACCTGCTGGTTACCTGGTTAAACCTGCTGGTTACCCAATTAAACCTGCTGGTTACCCGGTTAAACCTGCTGGTTACCCAGCTAAACCTGCTGGTTACCCGGCTAAACCTGCTGGTTATCCAGTTAAACCTGCTGGTTACCCAATTAAACCTGCTGGTTACCCGGTTAAACCTGCTGGTTACCCGGCTAAACCTGCTGGTTACCTGGCTAAACCCGCTGATTACCCGGTTAAACCTGCTGGTTACCCAGCTAAACCTGCTGGTTACCTGGTTAAACCTGCTGGTTACCCAATTAAACCTGCTGGTTACCTGGTTAAACCTGCTGGTTACCCAATTAAACCTGCTGGTTACCCGGTTAAACCTGCTGGTTACCCGGCTAAACCTGCTGGTTACCCGGTTAAACCTGCTGGTTACCTGGTTAAACCTGCTGGTTACCCAATTAAACCTGCTGGTTACCTGGCTAAACCCGCTGATTACCCGGTTAAACCTGCTGGTTACCTGGCTAAACCTGCTGGTTACCTGGTTAAACCTGCTGGTTACCCGGCTAAACCTGCTGGTTACCCGGTTAAACCTGCTGGTTACCCAGCTAAACCTGCTGGTTACCCGGCTAAACCTGCTGGTTATCCAGTTAAACCTGCTGGTTACCCAATTAAACCTGCTGGTTACCCGGTTAAACCTGCTGGTTACCCGGCTAAACCTGCTGGTTACCTGGCTAAACCCGCTGATTACCCGGTTAAACCTGCTGGTTACCTGGTTAAACCTGCTGGTTACCCAATTAAACCTGCTGGTTACCCGGTTAAACCTGCTGGTTACCCGGCTAAACCTGCTGGTTACCTGGTTAAACCTGCTGGTTACCCAATTAAACCTGCTGGTTACCCGGTTAAACCTGCTGGTTACCCGGCTAAACCTGCTGGTTACCTGGCTAAACCCGCTGATTACCCGGTTAAACCTGCTGGTTACCTGGTTAAACCTGCTGGTTACCCAATTAAACCTGCTGGTTACCTGGTTAAACCTGCTGGTTACCCAATTAAACCTGCTGGTTACCTGGTTAAACCTGCTGGTTACCCAATTAAACCTGCTGGTTACCCGGTTAAACCTGCTGGTTACCCGGCTAAACCTGCTGGTTACCTGGTTAAACCTGCTGGTTACCCAATTAAACCTGCTGGTTACCTGGCTAAACCCGCTGATTACCCGGTTAAACCTGCTGGTTACCTGGCTAAACCTGCTGGTTACCTGGTTAAACCTGCTGGTTACCCGGCTAAACCTGCTGGTTATCCAGTTAAACCTGCTGGTTACCCGGCTAAACCTGCTGGTTACCTGGTTAAACCTGCTGGTTACCCAATTAAACCTGCTGGTTACCTGGTTAAACCTGCTGGTTACCCGGTTAAACCTGCTGGTTACCCGACTAAACCTGCTGGTTACCTGGTTAAACCTGCTGGTTACCCAATTAAACCTGCTGGTTACCTGGCTAAACCCGCTGATTACCCGGCTAAACCTGCTGGTTACCCGGCTAAACCTGCTGGCACAGTGCCTGGCTCTCCTGGGCGGGTGGTGTCCACAGGAGAGGCCAAACCAGGCAGAGGACAGCCTGCGAGCGTTTGACTGCAGCTGAAAGGTTTGCAGCCTGAACTCCTCTGGGTGACGCGGCGGGGACGCGTGAACCCTGACCCCCTGATCTGATGCTGAATTTAAAGCAGCAGCAGGCGGATTACTTCCCTGCATGCTGAGCACTGTCAGTCAGCTGTCTGAAAGACAACCGCTTCAGTTGTCCTTTGTTCATGAGGCAGAAAACTAGATGGACCAGATGTGAGCACCAAGCCAAGTTTATCTGTGTAGCACATTTCAGTGAGAGGATAACTCAGCAGCTTTACACGGCTAAAAAAGACAGAAAGGACATTTCAGGGGCATAATAAAGGAGAAGTTGGCCTACAAACTTAAACTAATGACAGTTTAGCTACAACAGAGGCAGCTCTAAACCAACAGCTTTTAACTTTAATCTAAAGGAACTCAGAGTTTCTGCTGGTTTACAGTTTTCTGGAAGTTTGTTCCAGATCAGTGGAGCATAGGAACTAAATGCTGCTTCTCCATGTCTGGTTCTGGTTCTGGTTCTGCAGAGCAGGCTGGAGCCAGAAGACCTGAGTGGTCTGGAGGGTTGATGCCCTGATAACAAGTCTGTGATGGATTTAGGTGCTAATTCAGGGATTTATAGACTAACAGAAGGATTTTAAAGTCTATTCTCTGAGATACAGGGAGCCAGAGGAATAGACTTTTCTTCATTTCCTCTGACCTAAATGATGTGAATGCGATGCCTGCTGTTCTGTCTACAGACCCTGGCGTGCAGACGCTGGAGGCGCTGCTGCTAAGCTCCGCCCCTCGCTGGAGGCGCTGCTGCTAAGCTCCGCCCCTCGCTGGAGGCGCTGCTGCTAAGCTCCGCCCCTCGTTGTGCCATTGGCCATCCCAGTTCGCTGCTTATTTCTACTAAAAAACAGCCTGGAGTCGCACGATCGCGCAGTTAAATAGTGAATTGTTTTTATCAAATTATGTCTTTTAACTCATAATACATTGCATAAAAAGCATTTTTCTTAACCAGACAAAAATGAATTCAGGTATAGTTCCTTTAAAGAAAGCTGTGGGTAGATCATGAAGGTGGGAGCAGCTGAGGAGGAACATAGCTGCTGAATGATTTCCTCTAAGCTTTTGTGGTTTATTTGGCTGAATTGGGACATTTTGTTGAAGCTGGATCCAGCTTTGGTTCTGGAGTTGATGTACAAAGTGATCCTCTAATCTGTAGGACTTTCTCAGTAAAGAAGTTAGCAGATTCACTGCAGCCACGGACACAGGAGGGTTTGATAACCTGTCGACTTCTACTTGTACTGACCTATAATCTCATTTAGGGAAGATTTCATTGCTTTTTTACACCTTTACTAACCTCTGCTCCACAGGTGAAGGTTTTTATACGTTTAGAATAAAACAAAGTATCTAAAAGACGCTTCCAGTCACATTTACTGCGGACATGGCTCTTAACGGAGTCATTTCTACTTCTTCCTGTCTGCATCTACGGCTCTGAAAGTGACTTTAGATTTGGTTCCTGTTTTAGTTGCTTCTTTACTTTAGTAGTTCTGTAAATTCTGCTCCTCCTGGGGTTAGTTAGCTTTCTACCACCTGCTACTCCTCGTGTTCCCCTCCTATATTTATTATCCGCCCAGCTGGTAGTGATTGTCAGGTCCTCCATCTTCCCCGTGTATCTACTCTGCTCTGGTCTCCTCATGTTCCTGTTTCCTGTCTCTCTGTAAGCCTAGTTTTATTATTTTAATACATTTCGCCACCTTTAAACTCCCAAGCTCCTGTCTGCGCTCCAATCCATCAAATATGACAGAAACAAGACGATGAACAGGCAGAAATGACCACATCTCCTTTGTTAGGCTGAGATTTGACATCACTGAGTCAGTCAGGACTTTACCTGATCCAGGTAGTGTTTTGATTCCTTTTCTAAGTTTTTCCATAATCACAGTTTGATGATCGTTTCAGGTGTTCAGTGTGATGGTGGTTCTGACCCAGTGAAATGTTCAGAACCCTTTGCATTTAAATCCAAACATATGATTTGTCTCCTTCCAGCCAGTGTGTCTCCATCTGCTAGATTACTTCCTGTTTTCTGTCCAATCAGAGCCCAGAGAGCCCAGAGACACGCCCACGCCCTCCTCCACTCTCAGCAGATTTCATTTCTGAGCGGTTCTGTTGAACCTAACCTGAAGGTTCTGTTTAACCAACCAGAACTCATACAGAATTTCTTTAATCTGACTTTTAGACGCAACGCTGCGACAGTCTTGCTAAAAAAGAAAAAGGGAGGAATAGCGACCAATGAGGCGGCACTTCCCTGGTTCTGGGTGACGGATGAAAGTAAAAGCCCAGAGCAGAAAGCCAAAGGTGTTGGGGTACGTACCCATGCATGGCGTGGAGTGGGTGTGGCTCATAATGGTACCGCCCCTCATGGTGCCTCATGTCCACTGGGATGGGCGTGTGAAACGTGGGGAAAACATGGTGGGCACCTGTAGAGACGACACAAACACAATTAGAGCGCAGTTCCTTATTAAAGTGGCCCAGCAGCAGCAGCAGCGCTTTACTCTTCCCATAACTCTGCACTTATTCCCAGCTTTATGCCGTCTGCGGCTTTCGCCCCAAGAAACAGCGGCCCAGTAATGACTCCCTCATCCTACAAGACCAAAGCAGCGTTTACACAACTATGTTTTTATGGCGCTAACAAAGTATGCAGAAGTCCACCATTTCCTGCCATAAAGCCTCTGAAGGCTGGAGGGGAGACGCAGCAGAACAATGCAGCAGATTTTCATTAATTGGACCATCATCCTGCTCATGTTTCCCTCTTTAAGGTGCAGGAACAAATAAAAGCCATGATCCAGAGGGAGCAGCTGTGAGCTTTGCTGGGTCGGTACCACTGGGTTCACTGGGGTTAAAGGTCAGAGAACAGGCCAATTAAACCTGGCCTGAAACATCTTTCCTCAGATTTACAGCTAAGCAACAGTGAAAACCTAAAGTTGACATCAGTTTGCTAAATATGTCTCCCCATGAGGGCCGTTTCATTCCCACCCAGAACCTTGGTGGAAATCACCGTCCCAAAGAGACGGAGCGTTCAGCTCATAATACCAGGATTAAAGTTTACTTAAAAGGCTTGAAGGAAGAGAGAAAGCATTCCAGTGTGTGACAGCTTCCTGCGGAGGAGAGCCTCAGAAGTCCTGATGAAGTCTGAGGAGACAAGGTGGGACAGGACTCTGTGGCCGCAGGCTGCCAGCGCCGCAGGCTGCCAGCGCCGCCGGCTGCCAGCGCCGCAGACTGCCAGCGCCGCAGGCTGTTGTCTTTAGACGGTGACGCTGACAAAAGACGCCGCCATCGCTGCTACTTAGCCCTGATTGAGCCTTTTGTTCTGCCAGCGAGGCGATCATGGTGACGTTGATGGGATTACAGCTGCTGAGGAAGAGGAGAGAGTTTGCCTGCAGCTCTCTGGCTTAGAAGTCCGGATCAGCAGCGGATCTGTTTCATTACTCAACAAAGGCTGGTTGAGATGTCTCTCTGACGTTCCTGAGGTGGAACAGCAGCAGGTGGCTTCGGCTGCTCATGCAGGCAGAATGAGAACCGGGCCTGGGTCAGGCTGAGGGAACGTGAAGGCCGTGGCTTTGGGTTCTGCTGAGGCCGGTTCTGCTGGACCTGAGCTGCTGCGCTGGTACCAGTCAACCAGAGGGAAGCAGCTTTGCTGCAGGAGTGGAACCAGAAGCCGGCTCTGGGTGAGGGGAAGCCTGGATCATCTCTGGTGAAGCGTTTCCTCCGCCCGGCGTCAGGTACACCTGTTCTGGGCTCTTCAGGTGAGGGTCTGAGATGCTTTAGCTCAGCGGGGACAGGAGGAAGCTGCAGCAGAGGCGTCCCCCGCCTCCTCGCTCTGCATGTGGGGGTGAGAAGGGCCTGGAAAGACCTTCTATCACCCAGACAGCTGCATTGTTCTCTGGGCTGCAGGGACCGCCACAGCTCCGTGATTTACGGCCGGCCCCTCGGTGTGGATGCACGTCTGTTTCCAAAACAGCAGGAGGACATGGAGCGTCTCACATGAGACGGGGACAGAGCCGTCCTCTGAAGACATGCAGACAAACTTCACTGAACTTTCCAAAAACAGGCAGCAGCTCCTTTCCTCCTGAAGCATCTCAACCCACAATAAACCGTTTCAGTCATTAAACGATCTTTGGTTTCATCTTTTAAACCACTTAATGTAAAACCTCATTCCATTTTTATATAAATCACCATAAATATCTGCTTTATTTCCCCTGTACTTTTTATTTTATTTTTATTTTTGATACACTGTACAAATGTGGACACACTGTATATACTTTATACATTATGCACCTTTCTTTTTGTTTATTTAGCCGATGTGTGACAACTAAATGTCTCCACTGTGAGATCAATAAAGCCTATCTTATCTTATCTTATCTTATCTCATCTCATCTTATTTTATTTTAAAGTGAACTAAATCAAGTTTTCATTGAACTGGAGAAAAAATAATTTTACAATAAATTATATTGGGTTTATTAACAGAATCAGAAAATTGAAAATCAAATAGATTACACAGGAATAAATATTATATAATTAGTCTGTATTAGAATGTATTCATTGAATTGAATTAGAATAGTAGTAGGGATAGGAGTCACTAAGCATTAAATAAATTAGTTTAAACTAAAAACATTTAACATTAGATTTGATCTCATGTCGAAATTTTGAAATGACTGAAGTAAAATCAAAGAACCTAATTATTTCATTTGAATAAAATAAACTGGACTTAATTTAACTGAAACTGAGTCAAACTGGATTCTAACTGGATCCTGTTTAGTGCCCAGTGTAATGACACCTACATCTGGATTAGAATAAAACTGGAATGAACAGGATTTCAAATGAAACAGCATCGTATTAAAAGTATCCAGTCTGCAGGCATTACAGCGTAAAGGAGGAGGCGGAGGCCTGGTGAGCATCAGAAACTCCACTGAAGATGAAACATCTGAGCTCCAAGAACATATCAGGTCCAAAGGATGAAGCTCTCAGTGAAAGTCTCAGACAAAGGAAGCTGGTAGAGAAGGACCTGGAGGAACCATCATGGAGGAGAAACTTCTGCATGGGACGTACCGCCCACAGACAGCTGAAGAGGCAGAAATGATCCTACCAACGATCAGAGAGGCTGGACTGAAGGACATCCCTGAAGCTCTGATCATGGCAGCAGCAGACCTTCAGCACCAGAGCCATAGAGGCCCAGATCTACCTGACCAGGTAAGATCCCAGGTGCAGGTGATGCAGAGAGACCAGAAACCATCCAGCATCTCACAGCAGGGTGGAGGATTCTAGCAGGGAAGGAACTCATGGAACACCATAACCACGGAGCTGGAACAGTGGACAGAAACATCTGTTCAGAACACCTGGAGAACCCCAGGTCAGCATGGGAGTCACCTCCCCAGGTGGTGGAGAACCGCAGAAGATCCTGTGGGACTTCCAGACACAGACAGACACGATGGTGACGGCCAACCAAGCGGACATTGTGATCATTGATGAGCAGCAGAGGAGAGCTGTGGTGATGGATGAGGCCATCAGGATGGAAACATCAGGAACAAGGAGAACCTGGAGGAACCATCATGGAGGAGAAACTTCTGCATGGGACGTACCGCCCACACACAGCTGGAGTGGCAGAAATGATCCTACCAACGATCAGAGAGGGTGGACTGAAGGACATCCCTGAAGCTCATCCATCACCACAGCAGAGGACAGCTGTGGTGATGGATGAGGCCATCAGGATGGAAACATCAGGAACAAGGGGAACCTGGAGGAACACCAAGAGCTCAGGGAGGAACCAGCTTGGAAGGTGGAACCCTGAAGCTCCCAGGCCTCTGTGGAGAACCCAAGCTTGAGAGACGGAGAACCATCCAGCTGCTCAGGAGGATGAGGCAGGAGAACCTTACGCTGTTTCACTGTAAATAGTGAAATATTTCATTTATTTATGAGTTCCCTCTGGGATTATTATATATGTCTGATTCTAACTGGACTTAGTTGGAATAGTTTGAATTTGAATATGATTATTAAAACATTAATTTGTGTTGTTTTTTCTACTATTGTCATTAACTCTGATTCTAATAAATTATATTTTCAATTAATGGAGAAAGATTAAACAATATTATTGAGATGTACAGGTTATTAATCCTGAGTCTGATGTGGTGGACTGTGGATCAGGACCAGAACCTGGTCTGAAGGACAGTTCACCCAGCTTAGGTTCCCTTCATCTGGACCGGACCGCCTAATGAAACCGGATCAGCGCTGGATCAGCACCGCCTGAAGTGGACTGGTATCATCCAGGAAGTAGTCAGCACCAGCCGGGCGGCGCTCATTCTCCTTATTGAGCTTTGAAGGAAGCGGGGCAGCAGGGAGGCGAACATAGAGGCCGTGCAGAAGGGAGGGGGGGAGCTGGGGGGGGGGGGGGCTTGGTTGGAGGAGGTGTGTGTGTGTGTGGGGGAGGTGGGGGGGGGGTGGCTGCATCCAGACAGGAAATTCCAGCAGGAAAAAGTTGGCGCTGCTCCTACATCTCCTGCCAGTGCAGACAGACGCTGGTTTGTTCTGCAGTTTGCCTCCAGTTAGCGTAGAGGAACAGAACCTTTGGGCCGATCCAGAACCCGTAAAGAACAACAAACACAAAGGTGTGTTAGCGCCAGGGGAACAGAACCTTTGGGCCGATCCAGAACCGCTGCAGACCAGCATGAAGCCAGGAGGTCCGAACTCGCTGAGTGACGGCAGCAGACGGATCAGAACCCGGCAGGAAGCTTAACGAGGCGCTTCTTCGCTCCCAGAGGAGAGAACCAGGTTTGGGTCAGAACGCGACCCGATTACGTCCAGAAATGTTCTGACAAACACAACAAAGCCAGGAACTACACCTGCAGAACTTCAGACTGGACCTGGGATTAGTGGAGTTTATTTCTAGAACCCAGCTGTTTAGGCAGGACCAGGAACAGAACCAGGAACAGGACCAGAACCAGAACCAGGACCAGGACCAGGACCAGGAACAGGACCAGGACCAGGAACAGAACCAGAACCAGGACCAGAACCAGAACCAGGAACAGGACCAGGAACAGGACCAGAACCAGGAACAGGACCAGAACCAGGAATAGAACCAGGAACAGGAACAGAACCAGGAACAGGACTAGAACCGGACCAGGACATAGCAGGGTCCATCAGCTGCCAGAACCAGGGCTGGACTTTCTCCGACATGTAGACTTCTCTGCCATGTTCTGCTGCTTTGGACCGGATCTTGTTCCACGTTCAGATTCTGGAGAACCTGCAGAGCGTTCCTATGTGGCATCAAGGAGCTTTCTCTCTTTCATCTTTATTCTCATGAGTCTTTGGTGCCTCTGGTACGCCTCCCTGCTCTGCTCTACGGCGCCACCTGTTGGGCCGCGGGTTCTGGGTTCTGGTTCCTGTTCTGCATGGGGCCCAGTTAACCAAAAGGTGGAGGCAGCTGTCCAGGACTCCATCTGAATGACTTCTGAGCGTTTGCTGTTCCTCTGAAGCTGCTTCAACTTTTCATGTTTTCTCTCCAAGATCGTATGAAATCTGGTCGTCATGGAAGGATTTTAAAATCTCCCCATGATTAAAATCTCTCCATGATTAAAATCTCTTCATGATTAAAATCTCTCCATGATTAAAATCTCTCCATGATTAAAATCTCTCAATTATTAAAATCTCTTCATGATTAAAATCTCTTCATGATTAAAATCTCTCCATGATTAAAATCTCTCCATGATTAAAATCTCTCAATTATTAAAATCTCTCCATGATTAAAATCTCTCCATGATTAAAATCTCTCAATTATTAAAATCTCTCCATGATTAAAATCTCTTCATGATTAAAATCTCTCAATTATTAAAATCTCTTCATGATTAAAATCTCTTCATGATTAAAATCTCTCCATGATTAAAATCTCTCCATGATTAAAATCTCTCAATTATTAAAATCTCTCCATGATTAAAATCTCTCCATGATTAAAATCTCTCAATTATTAAAATCTCTCCATGATTAAAATCTCTTCATGATTAAAATCTCTCAATTATTAAAATCTCTTCATGATTAAAATCTCTCCATGATTAAAATCTCTCCATGATTAAAATCTCTTCATGATTAAAATCTCTCCATGATTAAAATCTCTTCATGATTAAAATCTCTCAATTATTAAAATCTCTTCATGATTAAAATCTCTTCATGATTAAAATCTCTCAATTATTAAAATCTCTCCATGATTAAAATCTCTTCATGATTAAAATCTCTCAATTATTAAAATCTCTTCATGATTAAAATCTCTTCATGATTAAAATCTCTCCATGATTAAAATCTCTCCATGATTAAAATCTCTCAATTATTAAAATCTCTTCATGATTAAAATCTCTCCATGATTAAAATCTCTCAATTATTAAAATCTCTTCATGATTAAAATCTCTTCATGATTAAAATCTCTCCATGATTAAAATCTCTCCATGATTAAAATCTCTCAATTATTAAAATCTCTTCATGATTAAAATCTCTTCATGATTAAAATCTCTCCATGATTAAAATCTCTCCATGATTAAAATCTCTCAATTATTAAAATCTCTCCATGATTAAAATCTCTCCATGATTAAAATCTCTCAATTATTAAAATCTCTCCATGATTAAAATCTCTTCATGATTAAAATCTCTCCATGATTAAAATCTCTCCATGATTAAAATCTCTCCATGATTAAAATCTCTTCATGATTAAAATCTCTCCATGATTAAAATCTCTCCATGATTAAAATCTCTCAATTATTAAAATCTCTTCATGATTAAAATCTCTCCATGATTAAAATCTCTCCATGATTAAAATCTCTTCATGATTAAAATCTCTCAATTATTAAAATCTCTTCATGATTAAAATCTCTCCATGATTAAAATCTCTCCATGATTAAAATCTCTCCATGATTAAAATCTCTTCATGATTAAAATCTCTCCATGATTAAAATCTCTCAATTATTAAAATCTCTTCATGATTAAAATCTCTCCATGATTAAAATCTCTTCATTATTAAAATCTCTCCATGATTAAAATCTCTACATGATTAAAATCTCTCAATTATTAAAATCTCTTCATGATTAAAATCTCTCCATGATTAAAATCTCTCAATTATTAAAATCTCTCCATGATTAAAATCTCTCAATTATTAAAATCTCTCCATGATTAAAATCTCTCAATTATTAAAATCTCTTCATGATTAAAATCTCTTCATGATTAAAATCTCTCAATTATTAAAATCTCTCCATGATTAAAATCTCTCCATGATTAAAATCTCTCAATTATTAAAATCTCTTCATGATTAAAATCTCTCCATGATTAAAATCTCTCAATTATTAAAATCTCTCAATTATTAAAATCTCTTCATGATTAAAATCTAAGCATGTCGCTCTGATTGCTTCCTAACCCACCCACAAGAGAGAAGAGAAGAGAAGAAGCAGAAAGAGAAGAGAGAAGAGAAGAGACGGAGAGAGAAGAAAGAGCGAAGCGAGAGAGCGAGAGGAGCAGGCGAGAAGCCGTCGAGAGGAGAGAAGAGCCGAGAAGAGAGAGAAAGAAGAGAAGGAAAGAGAAAGCCTATCCTCATATCCTCCCCTCCTCTCCTCTCCTCCTCTCCTCCTCTCCTCTCCTCCCTGCTCCTGGGTGAGGATCAGCTGCTTCCACGCGGATCCTCACCCTGTGAACCCTCCGTCAGCCTCATCTATCACCGGGTCTACAGGAGCACCACCTCCTTCCCTAATTGTTCTAAAGACTGCCAGCAGCTCACCTGAGCTCACCTGAGCCTCCATCAGGGGCTGCAGCATCCACGCAGCGCCTAATTGGTGCCAGGAGAAGCAGAGAAGCACCTTTACCTTCACTAAAGCCTGTCATAAAACCTGGAGGTGCTGCAGGTGAGGGAGACGTCTGCTGGTCACATAAAGGCCGAGGATGATCTGCTCTCACTGAGCAGAGTTACAGAACAGGAAGACTGATGAGTTACCTGGATAATATGGGTTACCTGGATAATATGAGTTACCTGGATAATATGAGTTACCTGGATAATAAGAGTTACCTGGATAATATGAGTTACCTGGATAATATGGGTTACCTGGATAATATGAGTTACCTGGATAATATGAGTTACCTGAATAATATGAGTTACCTGGATAATATGAGTTACCTGGATAATATGAGTTACCTGGATAATATGAGTTACCTGAATAATATGAGTTACCTGGATAATATGAGTTACCTGGATAATATGAGTTACCTGGATAATTAATATGAGTTACCTGGATAATATGAGTTACCTGGATAATATGAGTTACCTGGATAATATGAGTTACCTGAATAATATGAGTTACCTGGATAATATGAGTTACCTGGATAATAAGAGTTACCTGGATAATAAGAGTTACCTGAATAATATGAGTTACCTGGATAATATGAGTTACCTGGATAATATGAGTTACCTGGATAATTAATATGAGTTACCTGGATAATATGAGTTACCTGGATAATATGAGTTACCTGGATAATATGAGGTACCTGGATAATATGAGTTACCTGGATAATATGGGTTACCTGGATAATATGAGTTACCTGAATAATATGAGTTACCTGGATAATATGAGTTACCTGGATAATTAATATGAGTTACCTGGATAATATGAGTTACCTGGATAATATGAGTTACCTGGATAATATGAGTTACCTGGATAATATGAGTTACCTGGATAATATGAGTTACCTGAATAATATGAGTTACCTGGATAATATGAGTTACCTGGATAATATGAGTTACCTGGATAATTAATATGAGTTACCTGGATAATATGAGTTACCTGGATAATATGAGTTACCTGGATAATATGAGTTACCTGAATAATATGAGTTACCTGGATAATATGAGTTACCTGGATAATAAGAGTTACCTGGATAATATGAGTTACCTGAATAATATGAGTTACCTGGATAATATGAGTTACCTGGATAATATGAGTTACCTGGATAATTAATATGAGTTACCTGGATAATATGAGTTACCTGGATAATATGAGTTACCTGGATAATATGAGGTACCTGGATAATATGAGTTACCTGGATAATATGGGTTACCTGGATAATATGAGTTACCTGGATAATATGAGTTACCTGGATAATTAATATGAGTTACCTGGATAATATGAGTTACCTGGATAATATGAGTTACCTGGATAATATGAGTTACCTGGATAATTAATATGAGTTACCTGGATAATATGAGTTACCTGGATAATATGAGTTACCTGGATAATATGAGGTACCTGGATAATATGAGTTACCTGGATAATATGGGTTACCTGGATAATATGAGTTACCTGGATAATATGAGTTACCTGGATAATATGGGTTACCTGGATAATATGGGTTACCTGGATAATATGAGTTACCGGGATAATATGAGTTACCTGGATAATATGGGTTACCTGGATAATATGAGTTACCTGGATAATATGGGTTACCTGGATAATATGAGTTACCTGGATAATATGAGTTACCTGGATAATATGAGTTACCTGAATAATATGAGTTACCTGGATAATATGAGTTACCTGGATAATATGAGTTACCTGGATAATTAATATGAGTTACCTGGATAATATGAGTTACCTGGATAATAAGAGTTACCTGAATAATATGAGTTACCTGGATAATATGAGTTACCTGGATAATTAATATGAGTTACCTGGATAATATGAGTTACCTGGATAATATGAGTTACCTGGATAATATGAGGTACCTGGATAATATGAGTTACCTGGATAATATGGGTTACCTGGATAATATGAGTTACCTGGATAATATGAGTTACCTGGATAATATGAGTTACCTGGATAATATGGGTTACCTGGATAATATGAGTTACCGGGATAATATGAGTTACCTGGATAATATGGGTTACCTGGATAATATGAGTTACTTGGATAATATGAGTTACCTGGATAATATGAGTTACCTGGATAATATGAGTTACCTGGATAATGAGTTACCTGGATAATATGAGTTACCTGGATAATATGAATTACCTGGATAATATGAGTTACCGGGATAATATGAGTTACCTGGATAATATGAATTACCCGGATAATATGAGTTACCTGGATAATATGGGTTACCTGGATAATATGAGTTACCTGGATAATATGAGTTACTTGGATAATATGAGTTACCTGGATAATATGAGTTACCTGGATAATATGAGTTACCTGGATAATGAGTTACCTGGATAATATGAGTTACCTGGATAATATGAGTTACCTGGATAATATGAGTTACCTGGATAATGAGTTACCTGGATAATATGAGTAACCTGGATAATATGAGTTACCTGGATAATATGGGTTACCTGGATAATATGAGTTACCTGGATAATATGAGTTACCTGGATAATATGGGTTACCTGGATAATATGAGTTACCTGGATAATATGGGTTACCTGGATAATATGAGTTACCTGGATAATATGAGTTACCTGGATAATATGGGTTACCTGGATAATCATCACGTCTGATTTATTGCTGATCATGTGATCAATGCACCAGGTCTGCTGCAGGAGAGACTAAAGGAGAACAAGGAGGAACCGAGTCCAGCAGCGCCTCAGGGACGGATGGACGGTGGAACTGGGCCGATTAATTCTAGAATAAACGGGTCGAGTTGGGCCCAGCAGAACCGAACAGAACCTTTGCTCTCATCGTTTCACAGCAGGAGCTTTAAAAAGTGAAAGATGTTCAGAACAACGGAGCGTAACGGTGAAGGTGAGCATCATCGGCGTGAAGGAGGGATGAAGATCCTGGAGAGGCGGGTCACAGACCGCCAGCAGGCAGGTCAGGCGTCTTGCCCAAGGACACAACGACTGAGACGGTCAGAGCAGGGAATTGTACCGGCAACCCGCCAACTGCAGGAAGAACTCCCTAACTTTTGTGCCACAAAAAAACAAAAACAGCCTGAATGACAGGAAGCCGAGGCAGAGGAACTGCAGACCGCAGGAAGAAGACGACCCGGCAGGAACAACCAAGCAGAATATCTAGAACCAGGGAGAGAGGAGAACCGGGCCACCGGGGAACCGGATCAGCAGAAATGGATAAGAGGAGAGAGGAATGAAGGGATGATAATAATCCAGACTGAATGGACAGAGACCTCTAAATCACAAGAAATAGACTAACGGAGCAGAAACCAAAGAGAACCTGGTCCCAGAACCAAAGTCCAGAACGTCTGCAGATTGTGACCAGAAGTTCTCCATCGCTGTTTTCAGGGACATTTCTCACCTCTCTGCAGATGTGAGCTGCTCTGGTCCTTAATGCTCCAGACTCTTTAATCCGCCCCAGCTGCTGTTTGTGGAGCGGCCTCTAAACAACGGGGGGGGGGGGGGGGGGGGGTTAACGCTGGGTTGTTTCTACATCAGCTGCTGGTCGCAGAGACTCGCTCTCTGGACCATCAGCTTCTACAGAACCTGGAGAAGATGCGTTCACTGGCCTCGCACCAAGAAAAGCCAAGAACTGAAGCAGCTAGAAGGAAATCTGTAGCAGCAGCCCAGGTATGCAGCTGCAGCTGACTGCAAGCTTTTAGTCTCACCGTTCCCTCTGAGATCAGCTAGAACACTGAGGAGGCAGCAGCAGAACACGACTCTGGATTATTGGGAACCTCCAACATGACCCTACTACTCAGATCCTGACTCAGTCACTCAGGTCTCTGTTCAAAAGCATCTGGTGAGTAATTAGAACCTTTGCTTCCTATCTTGCAGCCTTGGAAGCAGTTTAGAAGTCAAATAAGGAGCTTCTGCTTTTCTCACTTTAAAGGAATAATGCAAAGAAAACAGGAAGCCGAATCAAATCAAAGAAAGTTGCAGTTTGAAGATCAGCGAGTTTGCTTTTCATTTGCTCGTCTGAAGGTTTTGACAGTCCACTGCAGAGCAGACGAAGCTGTGAAAGCTCCAGAGACACCAGCAACCAGCAGCTTCTCAAGATAAGGAATCGTTTGTCATCACAGCTGCACTGACAAAAAACACGCGTTGTGGGATAAAATTAGAAGCCAGCGTCTCCTCTACCTGCCAAACTTTCTGTGGTGTGGTCATTTAGCAGATTACTTCACTTCTTAGAAGGCTTTATTCTGGGTGATGCATAGAAATGGGATGTAAAAACTGTCAAACAGGAATAAAAACTCGTCTGGTTAGAGGTTTTATTCCTCGTCCTGCAATAAAACCTCTAAGCTGGTTTTCCTGCATGTGCCTGTTTGTAGGAAAAGGTCTTCTCAGTGGGAATCCTCCCAGCTGAAGCGCAGAGAAGAACTGCAGCAGATGACCTTCAGCTCACGCTCTGCCTAGAAAAACTCTGTTGGAAAACAAGATCCTTCCCTGCAGCTTCTACCTGCAGACCGGCGCCATCAAACCGCTCGTTCTCTGAGTTAAAACGCTAAAACGCCCTGCAAGTGTTCATCTAGTGAAGAGATGCTCAACGTCCCTCCTTTCCCCAAACGACTTGGATGGCAGCAGAACCAGAAAGATATTGTGCAAAACGGAGAGAGCTGCACATTATCAATCTGGCTGGCCAGGTTAGGAACATGGAGGTGGCAGCATCATGCTGTGGGAAGATGGATGGAGCTGGACCAGAACCATCCTGGAGGAGAACCTGTGAGAGGCTGCAGGAGACCTGAGACCTGAGACCTGGATGGAGGTCCACCTTCCAGCAGCCAGAGATATCATCGGGCTGAACAAGAACCACTGAACAGGAACCACTGAACAGGGTTCATTCATCATCCATCCACCCATCATCAATCTTTTATCCATCCATCCATCCATCCATCCATCCATCCATCCATCCATCCATCCATCCATCCATTCATCCATCATCCATCCATCATTCATCCATCCATCCATCATCCACCCATCCATCCATTCATTCATCCAACCATCATCCATCCATCCATCTATCATCCATCCATCCATCCATCCATGAAGCACAAAATCACATAAAGACCCCCAGAAAGGCAGATTTGTGAACTTGGTCATCTGGAAGTCCGTGACCTCGTCTACAGCTCCACAGGAAAAACTGAAAAGAACTGATGTAAAATGTAATAGAGAGCAGAGAATCTGAACGGAGCGACAGATATGACCCAACAGAATATAAAGACCTCATTCAGCTTTTCTGCACTCCTAGAGACTCCAAGGACTCAACAAGATGTATTTAGGGGTTGAAAAGTGGATTTTGAGGAATATATCCCTTTAAAATGAATCAGTGCTTCCATCAACAGACCAAGTGGAACATTTAAAGGAACAAATTGAAGACAGTGGAAGAGAAGCGTTCCCAGCCAGTGAAGAGCAGCGATGAAAGCAGCGAGGTTTCATCACATCTTCATGTTTCAGAGGCTGAGATAAATCCCTCTCATGTAGGAGAGATTCATTCCCTCTGACGCTACGACCAGGCATGGTGAAACAATTACAGCGTGGAGCCCAGCCAACCTCCTGACTCTAAAGCCAAGTCTGCATCCAAAATGGGCAGATTTAAGCTACATTTGCTCTGCACTCTGTTCCCACATATGAATCTCCTTTAAAAACAAGGAGAGTGTTATTTTAAAGCTCTTGAATAATTTCCAGAAGAGCCGCCCTTCATAGACACACTGCCTAGTAAATATTGTTCTGGTAACTTCCTTCATCACCCAAAAACCACCCGGTGTTTACCTTAAAGTGTTCCTTTATGGGAGGGACTTCTCCTTTAACCGACTGCTTTAAGCATATCTGGGTAAAGACATTAATAATAGGAGTAAGAAGGGCGCCATGTGACTCAGTGGTAGGCAGACATGCCAACCTACTAACAAATAAATATAAAACCCAGCTGTAGGATACATGCCGCTCCTGAGGTGAGATTTTAGGAACGTTTTGGGGACCAGCCAGATCTGGTTCTTCTCCAGCCATGAAAATATCTGTTTGAGCATCAATCTGTGTAAACATATTACTGCCAGTGGTTTTACCCATAAAACCCTACTCTAATATAAAGATTGTTTGGACAAGTGGAAAAGCTGCTGCCAACTGGCAGCAGAGTAATAATGCTGGTCAGAACAGGAGCAGAAGACACATCTATGTGAAGGTTGTCAGGATTGTTGCAAATCAGCGTTTTTTCATGTATTGACTCATGGCTGTGTGGATTACAGGCAGCCTCAGCCTCATGGACAGCTTTTAAATCTCTCTGTGTGTGCCGGTTGGGTAGGTCTCTAAGTCCTTTTCAGCTGATTAGTAATCATTAAAATTTTCCCCTAATGAACTCACATTGAACCACATTTTGTTATCACTACTAGTTTGTTTTTCACTGCCTGGAAACTTTTCCCGTCTTGACCGCTGGCTTCCTTCACGAAGAAATAAAAGAAAATAAAAGTTAATTTATCATTATAATTGTACATTCCAAAGAGATCTGTCTCCTGCATTTAACCCATCCCTTAGGGAGCCGTGGGCAGCAGTCTAGGGCTGAGGGCCTTGCTCAGGGGCCTTGGGGCAGTCTGCAGGGACTGAACCACCAGGCCCACTTCTTACATGTCGCTCCATTCCAGCCGTGGGAATGAATATGCAGAAGCTTTTGGGAGCTGCAACCCAAACACTGCCGAGAAGGGAAAGCTGTACCGACTGTACTTTAATGATATTAAAATATCTGTGTTCTCTGAAATGAAAACTGAAATATTTCACTTTTTAAACTGGCTTGACTTTATCTTAAAACTAGTTATTTTGAAGGTGAGACCAGGGAGGAGCCTGAGGTACAGATTACTTAGATTATTTATTCAGAAACACTTTTACTGCCAGTCATACGGTCCCAAAGGACTATATATGCCCTAAGCTGCAGAATGAGAGAAACTGAACTGTTGTATCCCTTTAAGGACCTTTATGTCAAAGTTGTCACAAGACGGAGCTGCTATTAAGTGCAGGAAGAGCGTCAGTGTGCAGGCCTGTGGGCTCAGACTGATGCAGAGACCAAACCAGCCACCAACTGAGGGCTTGCTTTGCACAAAGACTCTATTTAAAGCAAACCACCGAGCCACAGCGTCTGCAGAAACAGGGTTCTATGTCTGATCGTAGGCCTGCTGATCCTCCGCTGCTGCTGCCGCCGGGCCACATGTGCTACCCATCGTGTCCAGACGGACTGACCCAGGTCCAGGCTGGCTGCTACAGGTGGACCAACCCCAGGGAAGATGCTCCATGTTAGAACCCTCTGGTGGTTCTGCTCCAGGGGAGGATTTAGCAGAAAAGAACAGCAAACGCGATTGTCCAAACAAGATTAGGGCTGCAGCACTAAAAGAAGAAAAGTCATCCTTCTATTTCCACTTTAATGCCAAATGTACTAAAAACTGAAGAGTTGACCATGAAAAGTCCTCAAACAACCTTGACATGTAAAGGAGACATAATGTGTGATATTCATGGCGACGGTGGGTTTGTAAGCTGCAAATTACTCAGAATGAAAAAGCCTCTGCCCCAAGGTCAGCTTCTGCAGCAATTACATCGTCTCTGCAGCAATGACAAGCTGCCGGAGCCAAACATTAGCCAAACACACATTACACAAATCACTGGCAGCCAGGGTGGGAGCACATTAACGCACACCTGCAAAAACAGATTGTTTCCATCTGACTTCATGTGTTCATCCCAAAAACACTCTTTCTCTGAATACAGGCAGTGGTGTGAAGGTAGCCTGGTTAGAGCTGAGGATGACGGCAGAGATGAAGGGTTCCCCCAGAATCTGGCTGAGCCTGGTGGGTGGTGCCGCTGGAGGCCCAGGCCAGTCAATCCTAAAAGCAGCCATCAAACCTTGGTCACGTTTAAAAATAGGAGATAAAGTGCAGACCAGGAACCAACAAAGCGACCCCTTCAAGGTCCTAAAAACTGGGAGCTATGCTGAACTCTACCGGGTTCTGACGTCTGCATGAACCGGACGCATGTCAGGCTCCTACATGTGACCCGTCTGGGTTTTTCCCAGAACTCTTCCAGAACCTTCTGGTGGTCCATCTCAGCCTCAGAAGGTCCGGTTAGCTCAATGCTTGTGTGATGGTGTGTTTAGTACATCTCAGCGATATAAAGGAGCTTCAGGGAAAATTCCAGATGAGGAACCGTTGGTTGGCGGCCGGCCTAAAAACGCCACAACTTCAAAACAGCCTATCGAATATTAAACTTAATAACATCACTTTACTCTTAAACCAGCATAAAAGAAGAACGCAGAGCTTTTAATAACTTCATATACGGTAGCACAAAACAATCCGCTAAATTTAGCGTCAACTAACGAGTTTAGGTTAAATCCTCTGGTTTGAGGTTCACCATCGGATCGCTGAAGGCTGCTTTAACGACATGCTAGCTCCCATGCTAGCTCCCATGCTAGCTGCCGCTCGGCTAATGTTAATAAAGTCGGCTCCTAACCCTAACTTCTGTAACCTCCAGTGGGTCGGAGCACACTGAGCCTGGTTCTGGTTCTGCTGGAGGTTCTCCTCCCTGTTAAAGGGGAGTTTTCCTCTCCACTGTCGCTTCATGCATGCTCAGTATGAGGGATTGCTGCAGGTCAGTGACTGGATGCAACCTGCTGGGTTTCCTCAGAGAGAAACTGTGGCCTGGCCTGCAGAATAAACTGAACTGGACTGCTTGCTAGCTGGGATGGATAAGAATGGATGAAATGTTTTTGGGCGCTGTAGAAATAAACGAAAACAGCGTCTCAGCCTGATTGATCAGTGAATCCTGACTTAAATGTCTACAGCTTTAAACTGGAGAATTATTCTTCTGGGTTCAGATCATCTTCTGGCTGATTTCATGAATAAAATACTTTTTGGGGAAATCTGCTAAATGCTTTTACATTTTCAAGGAATCAAGGATTCCAAAAACCCAAATAAATTCCAGTTGTTAAAACAGCAGAGGATAAAAATATGGAGAATTTATTAAACAATAATGTGGATGCTGTAAACGCTGAAGATCCAGATGTTACTAACTTTCTCAGTCTCTGGGTTCATTTCTTCACACTAAACCCAAGCTCGGCCCGTTGCATGCTGGGAGCCGTAAACGCTGAAGGTCTCCACAGCTTTCCTCCCAGTTGTTCTTTCTGCAGACTTTTCTAAGATGAGCAGAAGTGGATCTAAATCCTGATCCAGGGGGAACGAAGCCCCCCCCCCCCCCCCCGGATTACAGCTACTTCCTGCTCTATAATTAAGGGGTTATCCTTCTGCATAATGGAGAAATTAAACAGTAAAACCTTGAGAGGCAAATTACAGCTTTTCCTGAGAGTCAGAGGAAGCATCTTGATATGTAAACAGTTCCCCTCTTTAGCCGAGTTCTCCCTGGTTCTGCCCGTTCCTCCGCCTCCCTCTCTTGTTCCGTGGGAATGTGAGATGGACCCGGTTCCTCTAGCATGCAGGACTGTTGAATGAGGCAGATTTACAGAACCCTCATGGCCTGAAGGCAGCTCTACCAGCGTTAGCCTCCCATGCACCAGTGTTTCTGTGCAGCAGCTGCGTTCTGCTTTTTAGGGACAAATGAAAGTGGAGCTCGGTCTGCTGCACATCTGGAAAGGCGATCAGTCGCACCCTGAGCTGAGAGGAGCAACAGCAGGAGACTCTACAGCAGACAGGACGACATGAAAGAAAGCCATCAGAGCTGCGGGGAACCGCTCTCCTTCCAGGATGCTTAACGTGGTTCTCCTGCCAGCAAAAGGGGAATTTCCTGAGTTTTCTGAGGCCAGTGAACGCATCACAGGACTTCTTCCTGTGATCTTCACGTTGAACCACAAACAATCTTCTGTTATTTAATGTTTATGACCAGAACAACATGTCAGCTTCTCAGCTTCATATTATTATGTTACAAAATTTTATTTTAATAATATTCCTGAGAATTTTCTCTCTTTGCTGCTTTTCATGTGGAAGCTTTTCAAAGGAGGAACTAATCAACATTTTCTTTAAGACTAACGTTTGGGGAGAGTTTCTGAGATCCATTTGTAATTTTCATGTCTTGTAATTCTAACACTACGGCGCAGTGATAATATCTGTCTGTATAACTTAATCCTCATCAGAAGCCTTCAACATTAACGGCCATGTTGTTACTCTAAGTCTAAGCTACTATCAAAAAGTTGGTGCTGGAAGTTTTTGCTTCTATAAATGACTCAACAAACCTTTTTATTTACCCAGAGGGCAGATTTAGAAAGAACTAAAAGCAGCATCAGCAGCTGACGTTTGGTCGGTGTCACTGATGTCATCAGGTTACCGGGATGTCAGCCGTGACAGATGGGTGGAGACGTTGCCTCATGACTTCCTGCTCAAAATTAAAGGCCTCTTTTTCTAAAACTGTAACATTTCTACCCTTAAAGAGGGTCTGTGATGTGTTTCCTAATTAATATTTGCTTTTTACCACATTCTGACCTATTTTCTCACCAAAGTAAAGAAGCTGGATGTTCAGTTCTCCTCCTTGGCTGCTGGCACCTGGTGCCTTTGCTCCTCTTTCTACCTGGCTGCGTAAACCTAGCTTATGTGCATAAAGTAGCTTGAACTGGACACATTAGTCTGGATGGAATTAGATGTAAATGCTGTTTATCATTCTTAGCCTCATACAAACACAACCAAAGGAGTGAAGAGCGGACTCCCAGGCGTCCGGACACTCTTTGAGCTGAAGGTTGTGGAGTTGGTGGTAAAACGATCGTCAGCGCTGAGCGTGTGGGATCCGGGTCGGCTGCAGGCATGTCTGGATCTGCTGCCGTCGGGGACGACCCTCTTTACTTTGAAGCCTGAGCCAAGAATTCACAGGCGCAGGTAACAGAGCGGGGAAATCACCTGGTGAACCAAACCCGCACCGCTGACTGGACGGCTGCTTTCAGGCTCATCGCTCTTCCGCTATAACTCGTGTTTACAGTACTTTAGATTCTCGCTGGTCTTCAGTTCACATCTCCCAGGATCTCCAGCTGCGTCATCTGGAGCCACAGTGACTCACAAACCAGCACCTCTATCTCCACATCTCCTCTGCATATCTCCACATCTCCTCTGCATATCTCCACATCTCCTCTGCATATCTCCACATCTCCTCTGCATATCTCCACATCTCCTCTGCATATCTCCACATCTCCTGTGAAGCTGAACCAGACCTGTGAGCAAAGCTGCTGACAGAGACGAGAGCGCCAGCGCCGCCCGACAAGCGTTTAACCGATGGAGCGGCACAGCGCCGACAGCTAACCCAGAGGAACCATCGTTGGTACCGCTGCAGTTTTGAAGAACCCACTTTCAGAACCTGACAGTTCAGGTCAGACAGAACAACGTCTAGCTTGTCCTGCCTCTGGATCCTCCAAACCGTTCCCTGTTGGATATCTGGGAGAACTTCAGACTAAAACCTGGGACTTCCTGCTTCTGGGCAGAGATTTCAGAGTAAAACCAGAACCCCCCATCAGCCCCAGCCAGCTGTCCCAGAACCGCCCTCTTGATTCCTGCAGCTGGATGATGAATAATGTTACAAATGGGTTTTCCATACAGGGACCTGAGCTGGCTGCTCACACCCTGACAAAAATTCTCCTGATAAGCTGTGCTGTGATGACGGAGCACCGCAGCACAGCTGGAGATTCTGTTAACGAATGTTTGCAGCTGGAAGAAAAGCTGAGAAAACCAAGGTCCAGAGGAGCGAGTGGGGACACACCAGGAGAACCAGCTGCAGGGAGGACCTAGGTGGAGACATCATGTCGTCCTTTTTCCTGCTCCTCCCAGTTGCTCCTGTTGTCTTTGAGTTGATCTCAGGCATTAAATGCTGCAGGCTGGTCAAGTCCAGCAGGGAGCGATGCAGCAATGATGGTTCTGGTGGCCTCCACACGTTCAGAACATTTCCAGGATGTTTCTGTCCTGCTGATTGTCCTCTGATTCCTCCAGGAGACGATTAACAGAAGTATCTGTCCATGTGGTCAACACCTTAAAATCTGCCACCAGCTTTCTCCAACATTTACCAAAGTCAACAGTGTTTGTTAAAAACTGCTTAGCTTTTAGTTTCTTAGGCACAGCTTCATGTGATCATCTCTCTGAAGGACTCAGTTTTCTGCCCACAGCATCACACCTCCTCCACCGTACTTCAGAATCAGCCTTTTCACCCACACTCTCTGAACCATCATGGACTTTGGTTCTTGTTTGGTTCTGGTCTTTGTGTTTAGGACTGTTCAGTTTTCCACTCCATGCTCCACACCTCCCAGCCACCACCCACTCAGCAGCTGATCAGCTCCACCTGCTGCCACCAATGGCCTCTGAATGCTTCCACCAGCTTCCCTGCATCACTCAGCTCTGGCTGCAGGCGTCTCATCTTTGTGCATCTTTGCTGCTGCTGCTGTTAATCCTGCCGTTCCTGTCTGGCTGTGTCTCTGCTCACATTCAGCCCCGCTGAGCTTTGGTTCCAGGGTCTGCCTGTTCTGCCTGTCCTGCTGCTTCCTCGCTCTCCATCATCTGGGCAGTTCCTGCCTGATCTGCCAGGTCTCTACTCACTTTCCCAGTAAACCTTTAAACGAACTCTGTGTAGACCTCTACAAACGTGACGCTCACAGCATGAAGACTTTAAGAAGAAATATATAAACTTTAGAAGAACTAAAATAAAGGAGAATAGAGTATGTTTACCCTACAGTCAGAAGGGATTTGTTATGACTAACTCGTTTGAATAAAACTCATTAAATCCCCGCAGATTGACCAATAAATGAGCTCAGCGCACAAATATTCAATAATCAAGGGCTTTTCTGCAAACGCTGCATTACTTTAAACGGAATCTCTGCATTGTCTTTGGCATAACAAGTCCTGCTGTCGGCTCTTCCTCTGGTGAAACAGGGAAAGTGAAGAAGCAGCATGGCTGACTCCTCAGGCTGTGAGCGTGTCCATCAGACCCAGAGACAGTCTGGCTCTCTGTCCCGGTGAAGGAGGGACTCCAGGAGGGACTCCAGGAGGGACTCCAGGAGCGAGGCTGAGTCTGTCCTGGTCCAGTGACGGCAGAACCAGAACACTTTGCATCGGCTCTCAGGAGCAAAGGAAGCCCAGCAAAGACAACTTTTACACAGCAGGCTCCTTCCTGACCGGGTTCTACATAAGATGCTCCAGATCTGATCCAGACTTCCTGCAGTGGATGGGGCCTGCGTTACTGAGGCGTCTCCCCCTGGTGGCTCCCAAACTTTGGGTCGGGCCCCGGAGGAGGCCCCACATGAAGCCTTGAAGTAAAGAAGAAAGCAGTAAAAGCACATCTAGTTCAGGGTCAGTGGGCGAGAGCAACCAGCACTGATCAGAGAAGCAGGAGGACCATGGTAGCTCTGGAGGAGCTGCACAGCTCCACAGCTCGGCTGGACGAATGTGTCCACAGAAATCTGCTCTTTACGGAATAATGCCAAGAAGAAATCTAGTGTTGAAAGAAAAGGGGAGAACTTCCAGTTAGCAGTTCAGACCTACCACGCCCACAGTGAAGCACGGTGGAGGCAGCATCATGCTGTGGGAAGCAGGTGGATGGAGCGGAACCAGAACCGTCCTGGAGGAGAACCTGGTAGAGTCTGCAGGAGACCTGAGACTGAGGTGGAGGTTCTCCTTCCAGCAGGAGAACCGGCCAGAACATGCAGCCAGAGACATTATGGGATGGTTCAGATCAGAGCAGATTAATGGGTCAGAATGGCCTAGTCAAAGCCCAGACCTGAATGCAACAGAGAATCTGTGAAAGCTGATGTTTCCAGATGTTCTCCATCCAGTCTGAGCTGGAGATGTTCTAGAGAGAAGATCCTCAGTCTGCAGCCAGAGGAGGTTCTGCAGGGTTCTGGCTCAGAGGGATGAATAAAAATGCATTCCATACGTTTCAGATTTAATTTTTAATATTTAAAAAAAAACACAAATTCTTCTTCCACTTCAAAGCGATGTAATACTTTCCGTTGGTCATAAATCAAAGTTCTGGTTTCAACGGGACCAAAGCGTGGAACTAGTTTAGCAAAGCTCAGTAGACCTCAACTCTTGCTGAAGGAACAGACTAAGTGCAGCGGCGGTTCTTTGAGAACCCGGCTGGTTTCTGTAAGCTCCTCCTGGTCGTGTTTACAGTTGAACACATTTCTGGTTGAGCACGTCTCAACTCCTCAGACGTTTATTTAGCTTCACATGAACGGTGAGCGTTTGGGCAGCAGAAGACGGCTGCCGGGTCCAACCGCAGGGGGAGAACGTGAGAACGTTCCACTGCTTCGTTAACAACTAATGACGGGAGCTGAGTCTGAAAGGTGGAATAAAAGGAAGAGACAGGAAGTTACTTACAGCTTCCTGTTGAAGGGAAGAAGAAACAGAAGGAAATGAGGAGAGCTGCATAGAATCCTGGGATAATCCCTTCAAGCCTCCATTTATTGCCTTCAGCTCCTCTCCAGCCGCCTGCATGCAGGAATGCAACATGTTGGCTGTTTGCCTCCAAGACTCCTCTGGTGTGAAGACGTTTCAGGTTTAGAGAAGCTGCCCAAAGGCCGCCGCATGTTTTAACTCTGCTGACGCCTTTATTTATTCATTTATTTATTTAGTTATTTATTTATTTTTAACTCTGCTGACGCCTTTATTTATTTAGTTATTTACTTTTAACTCTGCGGACGCCTTTATTTATTTATTTATTTACTTTTAACTCCGCTTACTCCTTTATTTATTCATTTATTTTTAATTCTGCTGACTGCTTTATTTATTTATAACTCAGCTGACTCTTTATTTATTCATTTATTTATTTAGTTATTTATTCTTAACTCTGCTGACTCCTTTATTTATTTATTTATTTACTTTTAACTCTTCTCTTTTCTTTTTATTTATTTATTTTTAACTCAGCTGACTCTTTATTTATTTATTTATTTACTTTTAACTCAGCTTACTCCTTTATTTATTCATTTATTCTTAACTCTGCTGACTCATTTATTTAGTTAGTTATTTATTCTTAACTCTGCTGACTCCTTTATTTATTTATTTATTTACTTTTAACTCTTCTCTTTTCTTTTTATTTATTTATTTTTAACTCAGCTGACTCTTTATTTATTTATTTATTTACTTTTAACTCAGCTTACTCCTTTATTTATTCATTTATTCTTAACTCTGCTGACTCATTTATTTAGTTAGTTATTTTTAACTCTGCTGACTCTTTTCTTTTTATTTATTTATTTTTAACTCTGCTGACGCCTTTATTTATTCATTTATTTTTAATTCTGCTAACTGCTTTATTTATTTATAACTCAGCTGACTCTTTATTTATTCATTTATTTATTTAGTTATTTATTCTTAACTCTGCTGACTCTTTATTTATTTATTTATTTTTAACTCTGCTGACTCTTTGTTTCGTTATTTATTTTTAACTCTGTTGACTCTTTATTTATTTATTTAGTTATTTATTCTTAACTCTGCTGACTATTTATTTATTTATTTTTAACTCAGCTGACTCTTTATTTAGTTATTTATTTTTAACTCTGCTGACTCTTTATTTATTCATTTATTTATTTAGTTATTTATTCTTAACTCTGCTGACTCTTTAGTTATTTATTTACTTTTAACTCTGCTTACTCCTTTATTTATTCATTTATTTTTAATTCTGCTGACTGCTTTATTTATTTATAACTCTGCTGACTCTTTATTTATTTATAACTCTGCTGACTCTTTATTTACTTATTTATTTTTAACTCTGTTGACTCTTTATTTATTTATTTATTTTTAACTCAGCTGACTTTATTTTTATCTTTGCTGACTCTTTTCTTTTTATTTCTTTATTTTTAACTCAGCTGACTCTTTATTTATTTATTTATTTTTAACTCAGCGGACTCTTTATTTATTTTTAACTCTGTTGAATCTTTATTAATTTATTTATTTTTAACTCAGCTGACTGTAACCTGCTCAGAAGTTCATTTACGTCCTGAAATCATGTCAGAAACATGAAGAGAGCAGCGATCCTCCCTGAGATCCAGGACAGCAGACCTGAGTCTCCTTCCAGGAAGATTCACAACGTTCTCCTCTAACCCGGACAGAACTCCAGGTTTCCCTCGTCTTCAGAACCAGAACCAGAACCAGAACCAGAACCAGCACCAGAACCAGCTTTATGGGCCAACATAGTGTGGGCAAAAACAGGAATCTGACTTTGTTTCGGCCGCTCACAACGTCCAGACGTTTAGCAGAAATATATTAACTTTAGAGGAAATACAGTCAGGATCAAATGAACAGTGAGTACATGTATGTGCAGCCATTTAAACATGGTTCTGAGCCTAAGTGGTAGAACCAGCACCAGCACTGTTACGCGTTGAGGAACAGCTTTTATCATGTTGTCTCAGGTTTGGAGTCTAGACCACAACCCTTGCAGGGACTATGACTCGTGAGCTTCCTTTCATGTTTTTGTGCAAAATCTGTTACAAAAAAATAGAATTTTCCACAAAGCTGCCAAACAGCACACTGACCAGTTCTACTTTCATTTATTCCCTGAAGCAAAGTGAGAAAACGGGCCCAGAGTCCACTGCTGTCCCACAGCAGAGACACGGGTCCCTGGATGTGGGAACTAATTGGCAGGTGATGAAACTATGACAGCTCTGGTGCCAGAAGTCACAGAAATCACAGAAGTCCTATCAGAAAATCAACCGTTCTGTCAGTAAGCTTTCCTGTAAGCTTCTTGCTTCATGAGTGTCAGGAAAAGGCTTTACTGAGCAAAATGTTAGAAGATAGAGATGCTATCCTCTCATTCACGTTTCTAAATGTATCGGCTGTGAAATGTAGCAGAAAACCTACTGGAACCAGTTTGATTTATGCAGCCAGAGACAATGTTTCTATGCTGGGGCGACCAAAATGAAAAAAGTAAGTTTTTTACATTAAAATCAGCATCAAATCCAATCTTTTAAAGAAATAAACATCCAGCATCACAGCTTAGAGCAACGAGTGTTTCTAACCATGTTCTATTCTTTTTTTCCAGCCTGAGAACCAGCCTGAACACACAGCCTGAGATATTATGGGATGTTCAGATCAGAGCAGATTCATGGGTCAGAACGGCCTAGTCAAAGTCCAGACCTGAATCCTACTGAGAATGTGGTAAAAGACTGTAGCTGCAGCCTTTCAGCAGTCTGTGTTGGTCTGTGACATCACACGGTTGGAATGTGAGATAATCTGAAGTAGTTTAAGGAGAGGAGAACGTTTGCCAGGTTCTGAACGCAGAACATCCTGAGCCAGGAGTGGGATTCCCGGTGATTTGCAGCGCTGGGCCTGTGGAAACACGCTGAGACGCAGCGAGGCCGAATAGGGGCGATCATTTTCAACCGTTAACAAGCAAACATGGCGGCTTCCTGCCAGAACCTAACGCCGACTTTACTGAGGAGCCAGAGCCGCTGCCATCATCTTCCCACTCAGAGACCGACTGAGCGGCAGGACCAGGCATGTCCCAGTGAAACACCAGCTAACTCAGCTCCTTTCACAGCAGACAAGATACTTAAAGCCAGATTAGCATCTCCTCAGGATGTCCCTGCATTAAGGGATGCCAAAGCAGCCGCAGATCCAGCTGGGAAATAGGAAGACTTTGGTCTGTTGTGCCTACAGGTCCAGTGGAGCGTTATTTACCTGTAGGCTAAAATAAATCCTCCTGGCACCAAAGCACCTGATGTTTGTCTCATGGCTTGGTGGACAGGTCTGTGAAACTGTTCCCTGTCCTCTTGATCTTTGAAGTGCAGCTCCTTTTTAATGTCTATGCTATGAAGTAGCACCCACATGGAGAGATTTATCCTGGTTAGGACTTAAGGTGAGTGTGAGGGGCCGACACCTGTCCAGGGTGGACTCCACCTGCAGAACAACCTTCTGGCTCCAGGCTGGAGCAGCTGTGATCACCAACGTCCAGCCTGAATGGTCTGGAGTTCGTCTCCCTTCCATCAGGGCTAGGTTTATTTCCCATCAGGCTAAACTGCTCGCCTGGGCAGGAAGACTGACTGAACAGGTGAAAACGGCACATGAAGATAACGTGATGTCCCACTTTGATGGAGCTGCAGTGAGCTGCAGTGAGCTGTGTGATGGCAGGCCACCAGCTCCTTTATTAACGCGTCCTGCAGCGGACCCTCACTCGGTGCCAACCGCTCTTTCCTGAGGGGCTTCATTCAGCCGCTGCCCTCCTGCAGGCGTTAGTAATTTATAACGCTGGGACCTCGGAGGCCCAAACAAGATCCTCCAGCCTTGTTAAGAAGAGTTTTCTTCACTCTAATGAAACACGAGCTCTCATGGTTCTCAGAGAGGATCTCTGCTGCCTGATGGCCGTCAGACAAGGTTCTACAAATCAAGCCGGGCCGCCTGCATGGCACTGCGTGGTCATAACAGCATCAATAATTCATGTCATGGCCACCTCAACATCTTCCTCTGTTGTTTGAAGAACTGGTGGCTCCTTTTGTGGAGGTGCCAGCATCTGGACCGGCCCAGTTTCTTCTCAAACATGCCTAAACAATTAATGCCCCTCTGGTGGCAGGCCACCAAGTCCATCATTAGGCAGAAATAAAGCCACACTGTCATACGCCGTCTTGTTAGCATTTCAAAGACGCCCCCCCCACCCCTGCCCCCACCCCCGCCTGCACCACCCAGCCACTGCTATGCCAAGCAGTTTTTAGTAATTCATGAAATTTACACTCGGGAGGTGAGAACAAGGTCTTTCGCCCTCATTAGAACATTTTTTCCATCACAGATTCCCTGACATGTCGGCCCGTCTCCCAGCCGGACTGCTTTCATCAGCCACCCAGCTTCTTATTATCCTACAGTTCATGCTTCACTTCCTCACGCCGCACATCTCCCAACACGGCAGCTGAAGGCGGAACATGGTGCCGGTTGAGGGAGGAATGTGTGTACCTCTGGTCAGGCTGGTGGGTGACGGCTTTTTGGGGAGCTCTGAGAAGCTGCTCCCATCCAGACCAGAACCTTTGCACTCCTTCTTGTTGGTGGCTGTCGGAGCTGAAGTTTCCATGCTGCCTTTCAATTCCTGCCACAACCTGGAGAGAAACAGGAGGCGATGCTTTTATTCAAACACATCTATAACATTAAGAAGTGGAATGAAAGTCAAGTCAGCAACAATCCCATGAAATACCAGCAAAGACATCAATTAAACCAAAAAAAACAAAACCCAAAATGATTGCAGTTTCCCCCCCAGTCACAACCTTCCAGCTTGTAGGTGACTTTTCCTGAGGATTATTATCAAACACATTCACGATAAATCTTGTTGTTCTGACCAGTTTCAGAGGATAAACTTTCTAGTGTCTCTGATGGCCAGAAAACGTAATGCTGAGCAGAAGCAGCAAAGCCTGATGGCTTCTGGCTGCTGACTGGCCTCTAAAATGGCATCCATGCTGCAACACTCTTCAGTGTGGAAGTTTGACTTGAAGTCAGCCGTTTCCAGCACCTGGACTGATTTCATTGCCTCATGTCGCATCCACATGTCTACAGGCAAAGAAACGGCTTGTCTGAAAATTATAACCAATTTACTCCTGGATATAGCTTGAGTTTGCAGACTAAAAAGAGCATTAAAAGCACAACAAAGAATAGTGAGATATTGATTTTTTTTATTTATTGTGACAAGACAGAAGTTGTAATCTTTGGACCAGAGTCCTCAAAAAATAAACTTCTTAATCAATCACTTAATCTGGATGGCATTAACTTGGCCTCTGGTAATAAAGTTAAAAATCTTGGTGTTATTTTTGACCAAGACATGTCATTTAAATCCCATATTAAACAGGTTTCCAGAGTTTCCTTTTTTCACCTCAGGAATATCGCCAAAATTAGAAACATTCTGTCCAGGAGTGATGCTGAAAAACTAGTCCATGCATTTGTTACTTCAAGGCTGGACTATTGTAATTCTTTACTATCAGGAAGTCCACAAAATGCAGTTCAAAGCCTTCAGCTGATCCAAAATGCTGCAGCAAGAGTTCTGATGAAAATCAACCAGAGGGATCATATTTCTCCTGTTTTAGCTTCCCTTCATTGGCTTCCTGTTAAATCAAGAATAGAATTTAAAATTCTTCTCCTAACGTATAAAGCCCTTAATAATCAAGCTTCATCATATATCAGAGCTCTGATTACCCCGTATGTTCCTAACAGAGCACTTCGCTCTCAGACTGCAGGTCTGCTGGTGGTTCCTAGAGTCTCTAAAAGTAGAATGGGAGGCAGATCCTTTAGCTATCAGGCTCCTCTCCTGTGGAACCAACTCCCAGTTTTGGTCCGTGAGGCAGACACCCCGTCTACTTTTAAGACTAATCTTAAACACAGAGCTCTTTACTGTTAAAAAGGGTAAAATGGTTTCAAAGAAACAAAACAGGTATAATTTCAGTCATTTTGTTTTCTATTAAAACCTCCTGGTAATATTAGACAAAATAAACGAATTGTAAACATTCCTCTAAACCTAATGGGCTTTAACAGTATGGCGTAACAAAGGTATTGCTACAGCGATATTCCCCGTATGTATTTAAAAGGGTTTAAGTTGTGCAGTCTGACCGTGAGCAGACATGTTCCTGTAGAGAACGTGGAACGTTAGCAGCACCCAGTCAGGGCTGCAGCTTCAGCCACAAACACGCCATCAACACCTGCTGGGGCGAGACCCTGATGCCCCCCCCACATGGTTGTCTGATGAAAACTGACTGTCTGCAGCAGGAAGATGGCTGACTGAGAATAGAACAGAGTTCTGGGAGATGTTTCAGAACCTGACTGAGGCAGAGCGTTCTGCTGGACCCGCCTGCTGGGTTCCTTAGTCTTCATGATGCTGGTTGTTCTCTGATGTTCTCTACAGAACCTCTAAGTCTAGAAACAGAACCGCTGCAGTTAATTCACTCAGCTGGACGTTTCAGGTCTTTATTTCTGAATAAAGAGCTACTTCTGTTTTAGTGAAAAAGTGGTTTGCTGACTCTGAAGGCTCATAAATGTGTTTTCAGCTGTGAGGAGCGCCTTGGAGCTCCACTACAAGCAGAGACGATAAAGTCCTGAGGTAATCATTCAGTAATCAGGTTCTGTTAACCCAAACGTGTGGGTTTCCTGTTGATTTCCAACATGTCCCCCTCTATTGTGGGCCGTGGTTACCAGCAACCATGGGATCAGCTGTCAGGGAGCCAGCGTAAGCCGATTAGAGGTGGCCCACTAACAGGTTCAGGCTGCATCTGCTTCTTTTTTCCTGCTGCCAGCAGCGACCAGCAGCGAGCCAACGAGTCGTCTCGTCATCACCTCAGTGCTAACCCTCTCATCGTACAGAGAACCCGGCGGCTCAGACGAGGCGAACACCAGCAGCGGGCCGTCTGAGGAACATCTGGCACAGCATGCCAGCTATTTGCTGCGTTCCACTTGGCTCTCTAACTATGAGCCAGGATTCTGATAGAGTTTGGGTCCCAGCACCTGTGAGAGTCCTCGCCCAGGAGGAACGACACACTTCTTAATCTGGGAAAGCAGCTAAACCTTTATTTCACTGCATTTCTTTCTAACATGGCCTCAATTTCACCTTTCCATAATTCTGCGTCCCTGCAGACCCGACCCGTTGGCCCTGAAGACGGGGAAGTCCGGCTCTGACGGGCAGGTACAGGTGTCAGCAGCCGAGCAGACAGATGGACGGGCCGAAGGTGAACAAACAACAAGGACTTCTTTCTGTTCTGGCGGTTGGCTGGGCGACCCGCTGCGGCCCGGCGGGATCAGGGTCTCCTGGTGCCGCCGGGCCGCCACAGACCGCAGAGGATTAGTCCCGTTTCAAGGAGAAACTCCCAACAAGTCCACAAAGACAGGCCAGGTGAGTTCTCACCTGCTGGTGACCTAAATATCTCCAGTCACCCTGCAGCACTTCTCTGAGCCTCCAAGTCTGTTTCATCTGTTAGACTCAGATATTTAAGTTGTTTAAACCCTGACAAACATTTTTAAACCCTTCCCTCCTACACTTTTATTGGACCGTGCTTTGTTTCTCTGCTCCACTGAAGCTCTTCCTTTATCTAAAGGTCTCCAGTCAGAAAGGAGAGCAGCTTTCCTGATTCCTGCTCAGCAGAAATTCTGAATATTAACTCAAAGGAGGAAAACTTTCCCACATTCTGCTCAACGTTACAATCACATCACTAGAAAATATGCTAACAGAGCGCTAACGCCACTGGCTAGCTTAGCTTGCTGTGCTCTCATTGGTCCAACAGAAGCCAAGCATGCAGAGAAACTTCACTTTATGTAATTAAACATAAAAATACACTGAACTGTCAAGGTTATGTGAATAAAAATTCAGTTTTTTCCTTCTGAGGGTACAGGAGAAGGCAGGATTTTTAATCAAGCCCTGGTTTTGATCCTGGAGCATTTTAGTCCTCCAGGCTGACGTAGCGTCTCCAATTTAAAGGAGCCGGGGGTCAGATGATTTTAGCTCCTATCAGTTTAATGACCCTTTTTATTTTCAGGAAAACAATCATGTGGAGCAGGAGGAGTCAGAAGGATTAGTAACTGGGTCAGCAATTCTCTTCCATCTTTTCAGAGGAAGCCTCTTCTTCCTGACCTCCTCTTCCTCTCCTCAGCTTCATTTACTTTCTGCCCCTTTTGTCTCTGACTTGCAGGACTTCTGTTATGAGACCCGGTGTGTGTTTTTCTTAGCGCCTCGTTCAGTTTCAAGTGCTGCTCTCCTCCACTGCCGCTCAACAGCTCCCCTTTCACCAACACTGAAAGGAATGCAAACACACATGAAAGGAGGCCCTCTGGTTTTGAAGATTTCCAGGCTTTGCTCGTCGGACTTTCTTCCTCCCATCGTTCAGTATGCTGGTAGGCTGCTTTTCCTGCCAGCACACATTCAGGTGGTGCGTGCACGCGGAGAGGCAACCGACTGCTGCTGCACACTCTGCTCACTGGGCAGCCTGGGGAGGGAAGCCTGAGGCCTGCTGCCCCCATGCCACCTGCACACTGGGGTTTCTGACAGGCACATTCATGCAGACGGTCCAGGCAGATCTTTCTGTTAACGCTGCATGCTTCAGCTGATACGGGAGCTCCTGTAATCTTTAGACAATTAGTAAAACAGGAAGATTTTGATGTGTTGCTGCATGCAAAGATGCAGCATTACATTACATTCCTAAAGGATTGTTCTGGAGTCTGGCTTCTTTCATATTACAATTTATGTTTTTATCGTTTCTTTTGATACAACATAAAAAATGCAACAAAGCAGTTTATTGTTTTTGCATTCCTGTAACAGTCAAGGAGAAAAGATGCATTTACTAATCTCATTACAAACTAAACTACACAATATGTCAAGTCAATCTTCATCACAATATCACAATCAGGAAAGATTGCTTGGCAGCAATATCTGGTTTGCAATGCATCAGAACCAGGAATATTCATATGAGCTTCGATTTAATGATTATTATTATTTTAATTTCCCTTTATCTAACTAGGAAGTCCCGTCGAGGTTAAAATCAGTTTTATGAATAACAGCTGGCCAAGGTGGCGGCCGTACAAATGTCTCATTTTTAATAAGAATTGATAAAACTGTCACACAATGGAAATGGAATAAAACATTAGAATTAAAATTAAAACTGTGTAAAATCTCAACGGAGACGTTCCACCTTTACGGCATTCTTTAACATGTTCTTAAAAGGCATCACAGATGTGAATGTTTGTAATGTAAGATGTTCCCAGATGGAAATAGCGGTTTATTTTCTTAGCTTTTTGTCACGTTTCGTGTCATAATCTGGGATTGTTTTGTGTTTTCGGACTCATTGACTTATTTTTCCCCATTTCTTGCTCCACGTTCCTCTCAGCTCACGCTCCATAATCAGCGTCACCTGCTGCTGCTAATTAGGCCGAGTCTTTCCACCTGTGACTCCACCTACTATACCTGCCTCACACAGCCACTGCCTGGCACAACGTCTCTATCCGCTGTTACCTGTGTTTCCTGCAGGTGAACAGCCCAGCGCCTGCTTTGCTCCCGCTGCAGCTCTGGTCTACCTCATCATCTGGTCAGTCCATCTCTGCCTGCTTCACCTGCCCAACGCCTCCCATCTACCATTCAGCAGCCGTTACAACTCATACCTCTCTTCTTCTGTCAATAAACCTTTTCACATTACACGTCATTGTGTCTGCTTGCATGTTGGGTTCTCTGCGTACGAGCTCAACGTTTCGTCTTCCTGCTCAAAGCAGAAGTAGACTGTCAGGGTAAACTCTTGAGAGCTGGAGCAGAAATGGTTTGGTGGTCCGATGCCACGAGGAAACAGAACCTCTGGGAGACGACAAGGCAATGCTGAGCGGGAAGCATTCCCTACGGGTGGATGGCCGGGTGTGGCTCTGGATCTCAGGAAGTGGAGGAGAAGTGAGACGGTCACACAGGGACAGACCCAGGTCAGTCACACGGTTCCTCTCACCACAACTTTCCTCTGGTTACAGAAACTTTACCATCTGATTCCTATTACCTCTCAAACTGTGGCAGTCATGTTTTCCAGCCTTTTACAGACTCAAACTGAACCAGGGAGTTGATGATCCTGAGAAATGAGAGGCTAAAAGCGAGTGTTCTTCCCCCTGAACCTTTCCTGCTACCAAATATAATATATGCTGTAATAATATACTAGAATATCCTGGGCTTGATCTCTTTGTCTCCCTCCAACCAACATGAACCAGATGTGGAGATCCTTTAACCCTTCGTTACTCCATCCTGACACTGAAGGGTCCTGTTCTTTGGTCTGAAGGTTTAGCTCTAATAATATCAAAGCCAGAATAATCAACTGGCTGCAAAGACAAAGGAAATTAAAACCATTTTCTATTCTAATGGGGTTGGACTTATTTGAATTTGTCATGAACGTACAGAAACACTTTCCCATCACGAGGACTGCAAACTTTCTTCTGACTGATTATGAAACAAGAAAGCCGAGCTTTTATTGCCAAGTTGGTTCCACTTTGTTCTCAATGTTCCCAGCATAAATATAAATAAAGAGAAATGGAAATACTTGTGTAAATATGTGAGACCTGGTTGGATCGGTGCCAATCAGCCGGTAAAATTGTAAATGGTAAATGGCTTGTACTTGAACAGCGCTTTAGCTAGTCTGACGACCCCAAAGAGCTTCACAGTCAGCTGCCCTGACGGTGGTGAGCTACGCTAGCAGCCACAGCTAGCAGCCACAGCTAGCAGCCACAGCTAGCAGTCACAGCTAGCAGCCACAGCTAGCAGTCACAGCTAGCAGCCACAGCTAGCAGTCACAGCTAGCAGTCACAGCTAGCAGCCACAGCTAGCAGCCACAGCTAGCAGTCACAGCTAGCAGTCACAGCTGCCCTGACGGTGGTGAGCTACGCTAGCAGCCACAGCTAGCAGTCACAGCTAGCAGTCACAGCTAGCAGTCACAGCTGCCCTGACGGTGGTGAGCTACGCTAGCAGCCACAGCTAGCAGCCACAGCTAGCAGCCACAGCTAGCAGCCACAGCTAGCAGTCACAGCTAGCAGCCACAGCTAGCAGTCACAGCTAGCAGTCACAGCTAGCAGCCACAGCTAGCAGTCACAGCTAGCAGTCACAGCTAGCAGTCACAGCTGCCCTGACGGTGGTGAGCTACGCTAGCAGCCACAGCTAGCAGTCACAGCTAGCAGTCACAGCTAGCAGCCACAGCTAGCAGCCACAGCTAGCAGCCACAGCTAGCAGTCACAGCTAGCAGTCACAGCTGCCCTGACGGTGGTGAGCTACGCTAGCAGCCACAGCTAGCAGCCACAGCTAGCAGTCACAGCTAGCAGTCACAGCTAGCAGCCACAGCTAGCAGCCACAGCTAGCAGTCACAGCTAGCAGCCACAACTAGCAGTCACAGCTAGCAGTCACAGCTAGCAGTCACAGCTAGCAGCCACAGCTAGCAGTCACAGCTAGAAGCCACAGCTAGCAGCCACAGCTAGCAGCCACAGCTGCTCTGGGGCGGACTGACAGGGGCTGCCGGACGTCGGCCCCACCGGGCCCTCTGGCCAACGGCAGCAGGTAATGCAGGTGAAGTGTCTTGTTGGAATGTTCTCAGGAGGTCTACCATCACCCCACTCTCTGACTGCATTAGTGGAGCAGCTGATCTGCATGCAGACTCGTCCCTGCCATGGATGGGACTAATGACAGCGGTGTCATCTCCAAGCTTTAGGAGTTTCACAGACGGGTCCACTGCAGAGCGGGGAGAGAACACAGCCCTGAGGGGTGCCAGTGTTTAGGGTCTAAGGTGGGAGAAGATGCTCCCCAGCCTCACCTGCTGCTGCTGGTCAAACAGGAAGATGTTGATCCACTGACAGGTGGAAACCATTCCAATTTATTTATGTCCTCATTTATTATCCACACACAAATTGTGCATTTGTGAGGGTGTGTGTTTGGTAGTATGCCCAGCTGTTGCCGGTGCCAAACTGCAGCTTCCTCTGAAAACATTTGGCCTGAGTCATTCATCCCGAAAACGTGTTGTTTGCACTCACTGCAGACGGCTTCAGCTGTCACCGACCTCAACAGCTACTTAAACACACCTGCCATCATGCTTCTGCATTCCTGTCTTCATCCACACAGTTTAACACCAGCAAGAAAAGGGTTGGCCAGATCAAAGATGTCCACCGCTCTCAGCTTCCTGCTGTGCGACTTCCACTGTGGTGAGCTAAGAGCTGCAGCAGCACTGGGTCTGAGAGCGGACGGAGCGTCTAAGGTTGTGCAACGCTGACCGTCAGCCCAGCTGTTGTTGCTCCCTCTTCAGATCTGAGTCCTGAGGTTAGCAGGAGGTCAGTGCATGTGTTGGTGGAGTGGTGTCTGCAGCAGCTGACACAGCCCTTTACCAGGTGAGGTTTAATGGTTATTACTGTTTTCACAGACCAAACTGTCGTAGCATCCACTGATCTGTTCACAGATCGACAATTATGATAAAGTTCTTTTAACATTCACTCAGTTAGGTTACAGTGGTGGTAAACCAGCAGGAACCAGACTGTAAAAAGACTGGTTTCATGTAAGCATGCACACTTTCACTTCTACTGAAGGGCAGAAAGTATCTTCTGACCAGATTCCAAAGAAATAACCTATAAAGTGTCGGTTTCTGTTGCCTTTTTTCACTCCTTCATTCTTTATCTTGCTCTAAGAAAATCCTTAAAACTCCATATTTACCAAATAACCAATAAACTCCATTGCAGTCATTGAGTGAACAATTGCAACACTTGAGATGACATGTTGTGAAGTGATGCTAGAGAAATAAAATAAATCAGAATAAAGGGCCGGTCAGAATAGAAAGGCGTCATGTTACCACATCTATCAGATATCAGAATATTGTGATCAGATTAAGATGGAGTGAGATTGAGATGGGTGGTTTATGCCGATTGATAATCCGATCAGCATGCATGGAATCGCTGTCAGGATCAGGTTTTTCTAAAAGTGGCTAGCTGACGCTGTGCGCCTCACGTCAAAGTGACGTAGCTCCGCTTTGAGCGACTACACGCTGAACCTTTCTAGTAGAAACATTAACAGAGCTCAGAATTATTCTGTATTCAGCAACGACTCAACCGTAACTAGAACCTGGAGCAGCCGGGAGACAAACTCGTACACAACTGCTTAGTTTGCTACTTGCTGTTGTTCAGCAAAGACGGAAGTTCTTCTTCTGTGGTTTTTAGGGACATTTGATAACGGCATAACAAAGTGGTTTTATTCTGAATAAACCCAGGTGCATAGAAAGGCGCAGCATGATCGGATTAATTGGTTGTGTGCCCATTTAAATTTTGTAATACAAACACATTTCAGTTTGATCATGAATGTTTGTGCTTGTAAAGATGTCTAATGTTGGTTTATTAGAGCCAAACTTCCACCAAATCAGACCCCGTGTGAAGGTTTCTGCGCTCCTTCCAAGCATCAGAATCTGTGTGCTCAGTGCCTTCTGCTGCCTTCATGGTGTTTGTTGCTAAACTATGACCACCTGTGGACAAGGCTGAGCTCAACCTCAGAGCGAAGACGGACCAGAACCAGCGCCGTTTCTGTCCTAACCCAACGAGCTGATTCTAGAAGGACAAAGTGGCTCCGGCCCTGCGTTCAGGACGGAGGGAGGGAGAGAAAGGAGGAGATGATGGCATGCTGAAAGGGAGGAGGGGAGCGTTTCAAGGCGCGCTGTTAAAGACAACCACATGTTTCTTTATCCCTGCTCAACTCTCCATGCTCTGCGTCTCTTGTCTCGCTTCAATCAAAGAGGAGACTGTGGCCTGGCAGCGACTCAGCTCCGTTTCAACGCTAATATCTCCCATCGTAAGGACACATCAGAAAAAGCAGCCCTGCCCACGAGGGCCTCATCTAATTCATATCTGGCCAACACTCCGCAGCAGCTAGAGGAGCAGACAGAGCCACGCTGCAGACAGAGCCACGCTGCAGACAGAGCCACGCTGCCTCCTTCCTCTGCAGCTTCTGCAGCAGATGAAGCAAAGATGCAGCAAAGATGAAGCAAAGATGAAGCAAAGATGAAGCAAAGATGAAGCAAAGATGAAGCGTTCTGTTTCTCCAGCTGCAGGAAGCCTTTCCCTCATGAACTCTCAGATCTTTATGTCTCTGCTATCAAGGTCCAGAAAACCTTTACAGAGTTTGTCTAAGCCAGGGATGTGCAGCTGTTTGGATCACGCCCATCCCCCTCCCCCACACGTTGCTGTGCACTGCTGCTAAGCTGGCTGAAACCAGGCTGCTATTCTTCTCTGTCATTTGATTGCAAACATAATTTACCTGTCATGAGAACAGATAAAGTAGAAGAGCGCCCCCTATAACTCTTTTCTAAAGATGGCAGAGCCTAGAGGCCTAGCAGAAGCTAGTCTGACTGCAGGCGACTACTGCAGCAGACAGCCTGACTAACACAACCATTAACCTGGGTTACTCTGTAAGGAGAAGAAAAATAGCAACATAAATATTATCATCATGTCTTCATCACACCCCTGGTTAGAAAGGCATTATGCAAACCTGACAGCATTCATTTAGTATCTGTCACCATTATCTTTCTAATCATTCATCTATGAGATTTTCATTTGATAAATCCTGAACAGCTCAGAAATAACCAGTTTATTAACGGCTGAATCTGGAGTTTCTTCTTGAAACAAACATTTTAGCATCAAATGTCTGTTTTTAAAGTTTAATGATATGATGTCTGACTACTAAACACATAATAATGTGTCTCCTAAAGATGAAATGAGCACTAAAAGGTGAAGAAGTCAACCTGGCGACTCTTCTCATTGTCCTGAGAGTTTATCTGGAGATAATGAAACCCCCCCCCCCCTGACGGACCAGCTGAGCCGCTGTGACCCGGGGACGGCCTCCCCACATAACCTCCGTCCTTCCAGGACCATTGTTCATGTGTCAGCAGGACAATGATGAGGTTCTGCGGCTCCAGGTTCCTTTGGGGCGTTCTGCTGAGCCAGCAGCTCAGAGAGGATCAGTGATTGCTGTGAACATGATGACTGGATGAGGGAGATGTCTGAACCTCCCTCTCTGCAGGGAAAGCGTTCCTGGTGAAACCAGAGGATGCTGGACGCCGTTTTCCTGAGGGGTTCTGCCTGAGTGATTGATGAGGTCAATCAGGCTGTAATGAGCGTCTCGCCTGTGTTTCTGTCTTTAAAGGACTTGTTAAACAGACATCAGTCTATCCTGCATACTCCAGCAATACGTTTTAGAGCAAAAAGGAAAAGAAACAAGAAAGAAGGAACGTGTTAGAAACTGTTACCTGGAAAGAGTCACATTTCATCATGTTTCATCCAATCAGCTTAGAGAACAGGGACGCTAAGGGTTTTAGCCAAGCGGTCCTCCAGAGGAGCAGGAAGACCCAGCCTACACCAGGACTGATGGATCGTGTGAACTGGATCCAAACTGTGTCCCCATGTCCATCCCTGGTTATTCTTCTGATGGAAAACCGTTTTCACCTCATGATGCTCTTTAACTTCTCAAGAACTCCCTGAAGTGAAAAGCGAAGGCAACGTGATCCAGTGAAGGTCTCTACAGAACAACAGCAGCGTGCTCAGACACTTTCTCCTCAGGCTTCAGTGCCGCTCCCTGCAGAACATCTCAGCGGCCCATGACCGCCGTCCACAACACACTCGTCTCTGGCTGGAAGCTGCCGTTCTCTTGTCTTCAGCACAAAGAACCTTCAGATCCATGTTGATCTGCTCCAGCCTGCAGGTCGGCCCTTTGTGTTGGTCCGTCCACAGACATGGGCTCCCTGGAGATGGGCTCAGGGTCCTGGAAAGGCCGGGACCAAAAAGGTTCTGCTGGGTTCAGAACCGGCTGACAGCAGCTTCCAGGCGTTCCTGACGGATCGTTCAGGTTTCCTGCAGATGAACGTCTGACGTGATGCTCTTTGCTTCCCTCACTGCCGCCTCAGGCTGCGTCCATCGCCCCTAAAGCCCACCGTGTAATTATCATGTAACGATGCATCTCACTGCTGGTACCGGTTCTTATTGGTACCGGTTCTTATTGGTACCGGTTCTTATTGGTACCGGTCCAACATGTAGTGCAGACCTGAAGGAACAAGTTCTACACCCCTCCAGTTATTTGCCACCTTCAGCAGCCATGCTACAGCTCTAAGCGGTGCCATCGTGACCAAAACAGCTAAATCATCCCAAAGGTTCATGTTTAAACATTTTAGATTGGTTCCGGTTCTGGTTCTGGTTCCCTTTCTCTGGACCTGAGCTAATGAGGTCTAAGCAGAACCCGGTTCCGGTTCTCTGGACCTGAGCTAATGAGGTCTAAGCAGAACCCGGTTCCGGTTCCCTTTCTCTGGACCTGAGCTAATGAGGTCTAAGCAGAACCCGGTTCTGGTTCCGGTTCTGGTTCCCTGGTTCTCTGGACCTGAGCTAACCCAGCAGGGAGACTGGCTGAGGCGGAGGAGGTGGAGGGAGAGGGGGTGTTGGCGCTCCTCCCCCTCCTCAGTCACTCTCTCCTCTGGGTTCCTGTACGCTAGACTTCATCGGTATGTGACCCCCCCCCCCCCCCCCCCCCCCAGGTTCTCCACTATCTGCTTCGCTGCACCCTCTGCAGACAGCAGGAAAGGCATGGATCAATAAGGCGGGGGGGCCATGTGATGAAAGCGGCGCGGCCCCTGTGGGGGGGGGGGGGGGGTTGGGGGGCTGAGCCTCAAAGGGCTGAATAGGCTCCTCCATTCTTCAGCGCTTTCACTCTGAACTGCTGGAACTCTTCATTGGTCACAAAGGGACAAATGCACTAAAACTTTGTCCCTTGCTCCTTCTCATGCTAATCAGTCCGGCCTCGTCTCCATGTGGAGCTGAAACTTTTCACGCCCTCCACTCCCACAGCTTCCCACAAACATCCAGGAAGCTTCCCCCCCACACATCACACACCTGTCCCCAGGTAACTAGGCCACTGCTGCTGGGGCTCAGAAGTCCTCCTGGAGATCATCAGCAGCTCATGTTGGACTGGAGGACAGCAAAGACAGCTGAAGCTGCTGGAGCTGCTGGAGCTGAAGCTGCTGACACCAAAGCTACTGAAGCTACTGAAGCTGCTGAAGGTCCACAGAGGCATGAAGTGTTGACGGCTCAGGCTGCAGAGCAAGCAAGACTGCTGAAGCTGCTGCAGCTGCTAAAGCTGCTTTAGCTGAAACTGCTGAAGCTGAAGCTTCAGAAGCTGAAGCTGCTAAAACTTCAGCTTCTGCAGCCGCTGAAGCTGAAGCTGAAGCTGAAGCTGCTGACACCAAAGCTACTGAAGCTACTGAAGCTGCTGAAGGTCCACAGAGGCATGAAGTGTTGACGGCTCAGGCTGCAGAGCAAGCAGTACCTTCAGTCTGTCCACTACACACATCCCCCAGAAAGTCCCACAGTGTCCCCCCCAGAAAGTCCCACAGTGTCCCCCCCAGAAAGTCCCACAGTGTCCCCCCCAGAATTTCCCACAGTGTCCCCCCCAGAATTTCCCACAGTGTGTCCCCCAGAAAGTCCCACAGTGTCCCCCCCAGAAAGTCCCACAGTGTGTCCCCCAAATGTCCCACAGTGTGTCCCCCAGAAAGTCCCACAGCGTGTCCCCCAGAATTGCCCACAGCGTCCCCCCAAGTGTCCCACAGCGTCCCCCCAAATGTCCCACAGTGTGTCTCCCAGAATGTCCCACAGCGTGTCCCCCAGAATGTCCCACAGCGTCCCCCCCAAATTTCCCACGGCGTGTCTCCCAGAATGTCCCACAGCGTGTCTCCCAGAATTTCCCACAGCGTCCCCCCAAATGTCCCACAGCGTGTCTCCCAGAATGTCCCACAGCGTGTCCCCCAGAATGTCCCACGGTGTGTCCCCCCTAGAATGTCCCACAGCGTGTCCCCCAGAATTTCCCACAGCGTCCCCCCAAATGTCCCACAGCGTGTCTTCCAGAATGTCCCACAGCGTGTCCCTCAGAATGTCCCACAGTGTGTCCCCCAAGTGTCCCACAGCGTGTCCCCCAGAATGTCCCACAGCGTGTCCCTCAGAATGTCCCACAGTGTGTCCCCCAAGTGTCCCACAGCGTGTCCCCCAGAATTTCCCACAGCGTGTCCCTCAGAATGTCCCACAGCGTCCCCCCCAAGTGTCCCACAGCGTGTCTCCCAGAATGTCCCACAGCGTGTCTCCCAGAATGTCCCACAGCGTGTCCCCCAGATTTTCCCACAGTGTGTCCCCCAAGTGTCCCACAGCGTGTCCCCCAGAATTTTCCCACAGTGTGTCCCCCAAGTGTCCCACAGCGTCCCCCCCAAATGTCCCCCAGCGTGTCCCCCAGAATGTCCCCCAGCGTGTCCCCCAGAATGTGCCGAGCCATGCTGCTGCATCCCTCCGCTTCGGCGGAGTCCCGGAGGGGTTCTGGTGCCAAAGCAGCTTCTATTCATGCTTGGCTGAAACATTTGTGATGAGAAATGAAACTAATGTGGAGGAAAAAGTTCAGCTTGGAGGCGCCTAGAAATCTGAGCGCATCACGGATCAAGTTCCAGGAGGAACATTTTTGGGATTCTTGTGTCAGAGAAGTTCAAAGAGCAAAGCTTCATCCAGAAGAACTTTTCTTACCTTTGCTGCGTCTCGTCTCTTCCAGCTTCTCGCTTCACTTTCTGCCTTTTTCTCCTTCTTGTTCGGAGCAAAGCCAGAAAACTTTGGCGCCGTCAGTCAGAGAGCTGGAGCCTCCATTTGGGTTCAGGCAGCGGGACAGCCCAGCCCTGCCCGTCCCGGAGCACAGACGGACTCTCCGAACTTTCCCCCCTCGCAGGGATCCATGGTGGCAGGAGGCGCGCAGCTCCAGATCCGGTTCCGCTCACCAAACTGGCATGACGCTCCTGAAGTCTGCCGTCTGGACCTCTCTGTCTCCGCGGCTCTGTTTTAGAGACATGCGCTTCTGTTGAGCTCTCCGGGTTACTGATCTGTTTTCAATCCGGCCCTCCTCCTCCTCCTCCTCTTCCTCCTCCTCCTCCTCCTCCTCCTCCTCCTCCTCCTCCCCTTCCCTCCGTCTCTCCCCCAGATCTCCTCCCCTCGCTCCCCGGTGACTTGGGCCATTTGCTGCACCAGATGGGCCGGCCTAACTCCGTCCAGCAGTTAAAACTTCGCGGAAGTTTCGGTGACTGGCCTGAATTCTGCTTCTGTCTTTGCGGCTAATTGGAGGCAGTTCTGCGCCAGATTCGACCCTGCGGGAGGAGTTGTTGCGTTTTCATGGTGCTGATGGAGAACTAAAGCTGGGCTGAGAAGGACAGACTGCTCAGTAAAACCATGTAGAACAGACCAAAGACCTTCATCCAGCTCATCTGGGTCCTTGGTTCGGTTTCACCAACAGAAGCAGTCAGATGCTGTTAAGTCCTCCTGTAGTCAGAACAATTCATCCAACCAACGAGTGGAAAATAAAACAACAGAAAGTAAAAGACAGAAGCAGCAAAACAACAGGAACAGGAATTCTCCATTTCTGCTTAAATTTTAGAAACGCTTCAGTTTATTTAAGCTGCGTTGCTTCAGCTTTTGGTTTCTTCCAAGTAAATGAAGCATTGTAGAAAGCTGGTATTTTCCCAAGTTCTGTAATCACTTAAACAGAACCTGTCTGCCCCATGAAGTAGGTTAATATCAACACATCCTGCCCAATTCAGTTCAGTACAATTTTAATTACATAACACCAATTAACATCATGTCATCATCAAGGTTCTTTCCAAAGTCAGCTTCCATCAGATCCTCCAGGTTGGTGAGAAAGTTTCCTCTCTAAGGAAACCCAGCAGGTTGCATCAAGTCTCTCCAAGCAGCATTCACTCCTCCTGAAAGAGCGTAGAGCCACAGTGGACAGTCGTCTGCATTGTTGATGGCTTTGCAGCAATCCCTCATACTGAGCATGCATGAAGCGACAGTGGAGAGGAAAACTCCCCTTTAACAGGGAGGAGAACCTCCAGCAGAACCAGAACCAGGCTCAGTGTGAACGCTCATCTGCCTCCACCCACTGGGGCTTAGAGAAGACAGAGCAGAGACACAGAAAGCTCAGAAGCTCACATTGACCCAGGAGTACTTTCTATGTTAGAGAAGACAGAGCAGAGACACAGAAAGCTCAGAAGCTCACATTGACCCAGGAGTACTTTCTATGTTAGAGAAGACAGAGCAGAGACACAGAAAGCACAGAAGCTCACATTGACCCAGGAGTACTTTCTATGTTAGAGAAGACAGAGCAGAGACACAGAAAGCACAGAAGCTCACATTGACCCAGGAGTACTTTCTATGTTAGAGAAGACAGAGCAGAGACACAGAAAGCACAGAAGCTCACATTGACCCAGGAGTACTTTCTATGTTAGAGAAGACAGAGCAGAGACACAGAAAGCACAGAAGCTCACATTGACCCAGGAGTACTTTCTATGTTAGAGAAGACAGAGCAGAGACACAGAAAGCACAGAAGCTCACATTGACCCAGGAGTACTTTCTATGGTAGAGAAGACAGAGCAGAGACACAGAAAGCACAGAAGCTCACATTGACCCAGGAGTACTTTCTATGTTAGAGAAGACAGAGCAGAGACACAGAAAGCACAGAAGCTCACATTGACCTAGGAGTACTTTCTATGGTAGATGGTAATAGAGGATGATCTGCCTCCCCTGATGATGTCACAGCTAACAGAACGCCAGACCAGGTGTACCTTCTATGAAGAGAAAAATGACAGAGAACAAAAAGTTAAAAGCTGAAATAACAACAAACAATGCAGATTGGAGAGCAGTAGGAGAACTCAGCAGAGAGAAATAGATCCTGATGTCCTCCAGCAGCTTAAGCCAGGGCCCACACTGACTTTGGTGCAGGTTACGGTCCTGATCCAGTCCAAGGGAAATAGCTGCCAGGTGCAGCTCCGGCTGTGGAAAGAGAACTGACAAGAAAGTTCATGTGGTCCTTTCTGTTGCTATCCCTCATAGCCACCCATAGTTGAGGTGGCATCTCCTCCTACTAGAGATGCTTTGTTAAAGACTTTGCTCAGTGTTACCTGCAAAGCCACACTCTATGAATGGACTGATTAATGTGATTTGGCTTTGACTATTTAAAAGGGGCACTCTCGTCATGCCTGACTTTAATGTTCCCCTTACGGTATACCAGATGCCTCCAAAGCAGTTGTTGGAGCTGTGTTGGCCCAGGACAAGGATGGATGAAAGCGAGTGGTGGTGTACACTAGCCGATCCCTTACATCCTCAGAAAAGCGTTGGCCACCTTTGAAAATTCTGGGCTATTGTGTGTGCTGTACGTTAATTTAGACATCATTGGGGATATTTATTCAGCATTCTAGCCCTAAAATTAAGCAGGTTTTGGACTGAAGGGCAAATAAATAACTGCTCCCGATGGCTTCATTAGTGTGGACGGAACACAGTCCATTGATGGATGGACGAGGTACCCTGCAGGGCAGTGATCTCACCTCTGTCAGGTCATCATTCCATCTTAACCATGCAAATTTAAAATTCTTCTTCTAACGTATAAAGCCCTTAATAATCAAGCTCCATCATATATCAGAGCTCTGATTACCCCGTATGTTCCTAACAGAGCACTTCGCTCTCAGACTGCAGGTCTGCTGGTGGTTCCTAGAGTCTCTAAAAGTAGAATGGGAGGCAGATCCTTTAGCTATCAGGCTCCTCTCCTGTGGAACCAACTCCCAGTTTTGGTCCGTGAGGCAGACACCCCGTCTACTTTTAAGACTAATCTTAAAACTTTCCTTTGTGACAAAGCTTCTAGTCAGAGTGGCTCATGTTACCCTGAGCTACCTCTATAGTTATGCTGCTATAGGCTTAGGCTGCTGGAGGACATCAGGGTCTATTTCTCTCTCTCTGCTGAGTTCTACTGTTCTTCAATTATGCATTACGTGTTGTCATTTCTGCTTTAACTTTCTGTTCTCTCTCTTTTATCTTTATAGAAGGTACACCTGGTCTGGTGTTCTGTTAGCTGTGACATCATCAGGGGAGGCAGATCATCCACTATTACTATCTAACATAGAAAGTACTCCTGGGTCAACGTGAGCTTCTGTGCTTTCTGTGTCTCTGCTCTGTCTTCTCTAACATAGAAAGTACTCCTGGGTCAACGTGAGCTTCTGTGCTTTCTGTGTCTCTGCTCTGTCTTCTCTAACATAGAAAGTACTCCTGGGTCAATGTGAGCTTCTGAGCTTTCTGTGTCTCTGCTCTGTCTTCTCTAACATAGAAAGTACTCCTGGGTCAACGTGAGCTTCTGTGCTTTCTGTGTCTCTGCTCTGTCTTCTCTAACATAGAAAGTACTCCTGGGTCAATGTGAGCTTCTGAGCTTTCTGTGTCTCTGCTCTGTCTTCTCTAAGCCCCAGTGGGTGGAGGCAGATGAGCGTTCACACTGAGCCTGGTTCTGGTTCTGCTGGAGGTTCTCCTCCCTGTTAAAGGGGAGTTTTCCTCTCCACTGTCGCTTCATGCATGCTCAGTATGAGGGATTGCTGCAAAGCCATCAACAATGCAGACGACTGTCCACTGTGGCTCTACGCTCTTTCAGGAGGAGTGAATGCTGCTTGGAGAGACTTGATGCAACCTGCTGGGTTTCCTTAGAGAGGAAACTTTCTCACCAACCTGGAGGATCTGATGGAGTCTGACTTTGGAAAGAACCTTGATTGGTGCTATATAAATAAAATTGAATTGAATTGAACAGGTGCCGTTAACCACAGCAGCTGCTATTAACATAACATAGTTCCTTGTCCTGCAGTAGGGAATTTTGCTAGGGAGAGGCAGGAAAGCTCTGCAAAGAGCCTGCAGGAAACCATAGTATGTATGGTTGTTCATCATAATGAACAACCTGCCATGGTTCCACCGTATTGATGAGCGGGGTTGTGCACTCACAGCACAGACTAGACCCTGTAGGGCTCGCTCCAGTGGGAAACAAGCTTCATGTAGCCACCAGGTCCCAGAAAGAGGCTGATGGCAAACATACCTATTTTTGTACAACTGCTGTTTGTCATGAGCTTCAAAAGCTCCCTGCCTAGCGTTAGCTACAATGGCTGCATGCAAACACACCAGCTGGTTGCTATCAACACATCAGCTGGAACACAAGCTTTTCATCCATGCACTAAGGAGTGCAGTGTGTTTTATGTGGATGCTTGAACAGACATTTTCAGGTAATCGTCCCACTCACCACGCTAGGGTCAGCAGGACCTTGGCCAGCTGGTCAATGAGCGAGCGGCTATAACTTCAACCATCCATCAGACTTGGGATTATTGGACAGTGCATGCTTTCTTAATTCCAAGAAGCTGTCTCAGGACAACCTCAGCTTCAGATTGTCGGCCCTGATCACTACAAATCGCTTCTGGAATTATATGCACCAGAACATAACCTTCAACCAAACACTGTGGCCCCTGACAAGAGCTGTTTGATTGGGAAGAGATTCACACACTTGGTGCACTGCAGGGTGCACTGCAGGGTGCACTGCAGGGTGCACTGCAGGGTGCACTGCAGGGTGCACTGCAGGGTGCACTGCAGGGTGCACTGCAGGGTGCACTGCAGGGTGCACTGCTAGACACAGACATCTTTAAACAGCAAGGGCCAGAAACAAACCTTTCTTACACACTCTCATACCCACTTACCAAGAAACGTGCCAAATTAGCGCCATCGTGTAAATGCTGATATGCTGCAGCATTTCAATTCAATTCAATTTTATTTATATAGCGCCAATTCATGAAACATGTCATCTCAAGGCACTTTACAAAGTCAAAATCAATCATATTATACAGATTGGTCAAAAATGTCCTATATAAGAGAACCAGGTGATTGCATCAAAGTCTCTCCAAGCAGCATTCACTCCTGGGGAACCGTAGAGCCACAGGGAGAGTCATCTGCATTGTACATGGCTTTGCAGCAATCCCTCATACTGAGCAAGCATAAAGCGACAGTGGACAGTCGTCTATACCAGCTAGTTCAGCACTGAACATGCTGTGAAGCAGTAATAGACTAGCAAAGGATCTGCAGTTTATCCTAGAACTAAGTGTGCATCAACAAGTGTGGACATTACTACGCTGCGCTCTGAGCAGCCTGGACTGTAATACCAGCGAGACCCAGCAGCCGACCAATCAGAGGGAGCTCACACAGGTACAGGCCACACCTGGAGGAGATGGAGGCCGTGTGATAGCTAACAGATGACTTTGGTTGGTCTGAAGCTCTCAACAGCGTTTAGGTGAGCAAATCCACACCGATACATCAGATGAACTGAGACATCTGATGTACGGAGAACCCTGAGAAGACTCAGTAGAACCTTTATTGTCTGTCTGTATATAAATGAAATCAGTTGAATACAGAGAAAGCAGCGGGCCCATTAACATGCCGGGACGCTTAAAGACTGTGCCGACCAGGTGGCTCACGTCCTCAGATATTTTAACATATATCCATACATATATTTTAACGTATATATATTTAACACCTTGTGCCACCCTGTGTCAAGACTACAACCGTCATACCAGGCAAGGCACATTTATTTGTGTCGCACATTTCAGTACAAAGACAATGCAAAGTGCTTTACATGATTAAAATTTAGGAAAACAAAAACTGAAAAAAAGCAAGTTGGAATAAAATGTAGAAAAAATGAAACACAAACATGGGAAAATGGAAACTAAAAGCAAATGTAAAAACCAGCTGGACTACAAACTTAAACTAGTGATGTTTCAATAAAACAGTTTAACTAGAACAGTCAAAGATAATCCTAAACAAATGTGTTTTTAATCTTGGTTTAAAGGAACTTCTGCTTTCGTAGTTTTTACTCCAACAGGAAGCCTTCTGTTGCAATCGGCTACAACAGGACCTTTATTCAAGGTTAAAGTTGGATTATGGGCCTTTTTTACTCAACTGAAAGGTCCGTATGTATATTTATGTCTCACCAGTGCTAGCATGAAAAAGGAAAGCAATCATGCTGCAGTTTGGCTGCAGTTCACCACTTCACCACCAGGGTGGCCAGTTTCTCACTTTGTCCAGATCGGTCAGCGTCGTCGCGAGGAGCCACACGTTCTGACGTCAGTTTTTCTGTCTTTGCATGAGGACAAAGCTGAGATCCATAGGGTTAAAACACTGAGCTATATTATATAGCTCAGTGGGTTAAAACTGTTATGATGGCCCAGTTCAAGACTGAAATGAGTTTGTGGAACCTAAACAGGGCTGTGAAAAAATGGATGTCTGCAAAGTTCAATGAGCTGAAGCAACAAAGGAAAGACCAGAAGGCCAAAATTTTCCCCACAACCATTTTGGAGACTTCTAACTTAACGGAGAAACAAAAGCTGGGAACAAATGTGAAATGTTTTTACATCAGTTTTAAACCCTGTTACGACCCAAACTCGTCTAGAGGGAAGGAGAAGTAACATTTAGAGCCAACACAAGAGAGTATGAAAAAAACGTAACAATTTATTGTTAAGTTGGCTGTAGGAACAAAAATATGGAAACAATAAATACATTACCAAAAGAAAAGGACAGGACTTGATCTAATAACAAAAGAAACCCAAAGATGACTTAAGGCCACAAGAACTAATGCAGCATCAACCCTAATATTATGGCTATTATGGCTGAAAGCCTTTAGAATAGAGTTACTGGAGTCCATGGCCAGGAGTTCCCAATTTTCTAGACATCTCATGGAGTTCAGCCAAATCCATCATGAGGTATGGAAGGCGTCTAGTCTGCCTGCAGTTGGTTGTCCTCAAAAACAGCGTGATGGTGAAGAAGGCCACCAAGACATCACCAGGAACCCCAAAGGAGTTCAAAGCTTCACATGGAGAGAGTCGTAGCTAAACGGCACAAAAAACTCTTACGAAATGAATTCAGTTTTAATTCCAGTCAATTTTATTTATAGAGCGCAAATTCACAACACACGTCACCTCAAGGCTCCTCCAAAGACACAAGGGATTCAACAGGCAGCCTCTTCAGACACGATGACCAACAAACACTGAACATCATTAGAAATCCAGCATCTCCACCTTAACGCATGGTGGTGGCAGCATCATGCTGGGTGGGTACCACCAGACCCGGAGGACAATCTGATTCAATCTGCAAGAGAACTACAACTTCAGGGCATTTCTGTTTTCCAGCAACACAACGACTCCGAGCATCCGGCAGACGCTACAGAGAAATGTTCTAGAGTGGCCTAGTCAAAGCCCAGACCTCAGTGTAGGAATAGCAGAGAGCCGTTCAGGATGTTCCAGATGTGCCAGCTGACTGAGGCGGGTCCATTCAGACTCAGTGTTGTGACTGTAGCCAAAGTTTCTCAGTTAAACGCTGACCTGAGATCAGCTGCTTTACCTTTAAACGTTTAGATCAGCTGTTATCTTAGAAAAACCTGTTTTAACATTTATATTAAAGTTTTTATTTAGCAAACTCCTGTTGAAAGCCAGATTATACTGTTAATGCCTTGTTATATAAAAGTAATTAAAGGTTGAAAGCATCCAGGTAAATTTGTTACAAAGTAGTTCATGTCTGAAGAGGAAGGAAATAATTCATGATTTTTAAGTTTTTACAAACAAAAACCTGAAAAGTGTGGAGTGCATTTATATTCATCCCTCTGATCCAGAACCCTGCAGAACCTCCTCAGGCTGCAGGTCTTCTGCCTCCAGCAGCTCTGAGCGTCTGCAGACTGACGTTCTTCTCTAGAACGTCTCCAGCTCAGACTGGATGGAGAACATCTGGAACATCAGTTTTCACAGATTCTCAGGAGGATTCAGGTCTGGACTTTGACTAGGCCATTCCCCCCATGGATCTGCTCTGATCTAATCCATCCCATAATAGCTCTGGCTGCAGGTTCTGGGTGGTTGTTCTGCTGAAAGGTTCAGCCCAGCTGCAGAGACACAGTTTGGTGCCGCTAGCTTTGGTTCTGGAGGTGCTGCTACCTGTGGTTGCTCCCCTGGCCTGCATCACACCTAACTGGTTCTCTGCAGTGTTTCTGCGCTCCTGCTGGCAGGAATGTCGTTTTTTTTTTTTTTTTTTTCCAGTGTCCTGTCTAGCAATATGGCAATAGGAATTGATGTCTTAATGCCAAATAGAGCTCGACAGATTTTGCTTTTACAAGTGGAGCAAACAGCTTTCGCCATAGTGCTCTACTTGATTTATGCTTGTAAATAGCTTTATTATGATTCCTGCAAGGAGAATTTCAAATTATATGGACATTACAATGGGAGAGTAAAGGAAGAACAAAAAGTGAAAGAAAAGAAAAAAAAGAGTAGAGGTGAAAGAAAGAAGAGATAAAAGGGAGAGAATGATAAAACGTCCTCTGTCTGCTCCATCACCTGGAAAGAGACACAAAAAGAACAGCACAACCAACAGACATAAAGCAACAGGTACAATCGTGTAACACCTTGATACCATTGCTAAATCATATGTATTATTATGTAAGCTGACATGTGTAATGTGATATTTGAAAAAAGAAAGTGAAAGAACATAAATAAATAAATAAATTATAAGCAGGAATGTCAACGAGCTGCAAGGGAAGAGTTGAGCTGAAAAGGCTTTCAGACAGAGCAGCGATCAGGTTTAGTTTTTGGTTGTTCTTAGAAGTGGAGCTGATCAGGGACAGGAAGTTAAATCCACCCAGTCTTCCTGGTCAATCTTTATCACTTATTCTCATGATGCACTTGACGTGTCACTTCCTGTTTTCAATGCACAGACAAGAAGAAAGAAGAAGAAGAGGGTCTGTGGGAGTAAACTACCCCGCCCTGTTTAACAGTCTTCCTCCCTCAGTTGTAGCGTCTGGTCTCTTCATGTCCTGCAGTCTGGTGTCCGTTCACCAGGACCTGACGGAGGTCTCTCCCAGACAGACTGGATCTTATTAGAACTGCAGAAGACGAGTAAGATCTTTGGGTTTGTCTTCTGTCTTATTGTCATTAGTTTCCTAACAGATAGTTCTGATTGGGTGCTGCTGAGACGGCCTGCCTCTGGCTGCCCTTCATGCAGACTCGTCCTTTTGGAGCTGCACATCAGGAGCAGAGAGCAGAGATGTTGCTGGTCTAGGTTTGGTCCAACTGCATGAATGAATTCAATGCTGAATTCCTCCTGGAATATTTTAATTTGCTGGCAGTAGTAATCTTCTTTCTGGTCTCCCTGAATAAACTGATCGTCCTGTCCAACACATTTCTAAAAGCTAAGTTGCTTCTTCAGTCTCAGCTGTCTGCAGCTTTCCAGACTGGCTTCTGGATCATAGATCATCTAAAACTCATTTCTACTCCCAGTTGTTCTAGCTGCAGTTGAGCCAAATATTTCAGGTTTTATTCTGTTCACTTTGCTACTTATTTATTTCTGCATTTAGTTTATCTGTTTGTCTTTTATTATTTTATTGTCCTTTTCTTTTAGCTGTTGATTGTAAACTTACTAAATAAGCTGACCTGACTGGACTCTCCTTCTCCATAGTTTGCTCCATAGGTTGCTCTGTCCTAATATCTCTAAACACAACAGTAACTTCTCAGAGAAGCCTTGGTTATCACCATATCTCTCCATGGTTCCATCTCAACCACTCATCTGCACCGTCATCAAATTTAAATTCAAAGAAATGAAAATATGGCAAAGTTAGAGATTCATATGTTAGAAAAACATCCATAAATTAATTTATTAACCTATAACCAACCACTGTTAATAATAAGAGACTTTAGATCACATTGTATTTGTTTAGACTGGATATCAGAAATGTCAGAAATATAAAATGACTTTTGATCCATAATCAGAACAGATCAGATTGTCAACGCTAATTTATTTTCAACTTTCTTTAACTTTTATTTGCTCTAAACCTAAAGAAATACAACAATTACAGAAGTTTATTTTAAATGTAAAAATGAATGAATAAAAAATAACAAATGAAATAAATACTATTGCCATCATTAAGGACCCAAAAACCAATATATTGTATTAAATAAATGATAATATTGCGATAAATAAAGACTCATGTTTAAAGGCGCTAAATATGGACCGAACCGAACCGAACCTTTATCAGCTTCCGGTTGGCGGCCAGAGGCGCTCCGGATTGCTTGGGGAATGCTGCCCTCTTGTGGGAATTACAGGTATTGCACCGCGACGTCGCTACAGGTCAGTCCAGGCTGCATTAGCTCTCAGTAATTAACATTCAACTCGTTCACAATGCAACTCTGTTCAATTAAACATTATTGGAGGAAATAATATTTTAAAGAATGCTTTGTAAATTAAAAATCATTAACCTTTATGACACTTGATTTTTAATTCATGTAATTATTTCTCCTGAAATAATTAGATTTGAATTGATAAGTTAAAAAGGTGAAGGGTATTTAATGAATAAACTCCTCTGCAACATGTCTATTATATTAAATCTTTCTTTAATTCTTTCAAATTCTCTCATGATTCTTCTTCCTTATTTGCATTTCTGATATTTCAGCGTAACATGCTGTGTTGATTCCCTCAGTATTCACATTACCCTGTGCTGTGTTTTGTATTTTAATCAGTGTAGAATTAAGTCCTGTTTGACCTAATCTTAATCAACTATTTAATCTGTCCTTTCTGCATCATCTTCCAGTTCTTATTTCTCCTACTGTCTTTTTGAATCTATAAAACTTCCTCTCCTTTCTTCACCCCACCTTTTCTGCTATTCTTTCTTCAACTTTGATTTAACGGAGAGGGGTTCAACTCCCACAGACTGCCACTCTGGGTCCCTGAGCAAGACCCCTAACCTCAGACTGCCCCCCCAGGGGACGGGTTAAATGTAGAGAACACATTTCATTGGAATGTATGTTGCAATTACAGTAAAGATGATGATTATTATAGTGCTACTTCTTGCATCTGACCTACTAATATTAACGTTGTCTGCATAATTCTGGTCATTTATCTAACGCCTGACAAAAGGAACGTGTTTATTAATTGAGTCAACAGGCAAAACTTTCTTGAAGAAAGTTGTGGGTAATACATTGAGGCCAGTTGGAAAATTATTTCTTTTAAGCTTTTGTGGTTTATTTGGCTGAATTAGGACATTTTGTCAAGCTGCTGTACAGAACCGGGACTCAGTTCAGTCGGTCCAGATCTTTGGATTAAAATCCTTTTTATTGTTCTCATCTAATATTGTAGTGTTCTGTTAAGATGATTTTGGGGTTTTGTGAACTGGCCACCAGAATCATCAACAATAACAGAAACAAATGACGCTGTGGTAAATACTTATAGTCATATATAGTCATATTTCTCCAATTTTAGCTTCCCTTCATTGGCTTCCTGTTAAATCAAGAATAGAATTTAAAATTCACCGTCTCATGTATAAAGCCCTTAATAATCAATCAAGGTCTTTATACGTGAGGCAGACACCCCGTCTACTTTTAAGACTAATCTTCAAACTTTCCTTTGTGGCAAAGCTTCTAGTCAGAGTGGCTCATGTTACCCTGAGCTACCTCTATAGTTATGCTGCTATAGGCTTAGGCTGCTGGAGGACATCAGGGTCTATTTCTTTCTGCTGAGTTCTCCTACTGCTCTCCAATCTGCATTGTTTGTTATTTCAGCTTTAACTTTTTGTTCTCTGTCATTTCTCTCTTCATAGAAGGTACACCTGGTCTGGTGTTCTGTTAGCTGTGACATCATCGGGGGAGACAGATCATCCTCTATTACCATCTAACATAGAAAGTACTCCTGGGTCAATGTGAGCTTCTGTGCTTTCTGTGTCTCTGCTCTGTCTTCTCTAACATAGAAAGTACTCCTAGGTCAACATGAGCTTCTGTGCTTTCTGTATCTCTGCTCTGTCTTCTCTAACATAGAAAGTACTCCTAGGTCAACATGAGCTTCTGTGCTTTCTGTATCTCTGCTCTGTCTTCTCTAACATAGAAAGTACTCCTGGGTCAATGTGAGCTTCTGAGCTTTCTGTGTCTCTGCTCTGTCTTCTCTAACATAGAAAGTACTCCTGGGTCAATGTGAGCTTCTGTGCTTTCTGTGTCTCTGCTCTGTCTTCTCTACCATAGAAAGTACTCCTGGGTCAATGTGAGCTTCTGAGCTTTCTGTGTCTCTGCTCTGTCTTCTCTACCATAGAAAGTACTCCTGGGTCAATGTGAGCTTCTGTGCTTTCTGTGTCTCTGCTCTGTCTTCTCTAAGCCCCAGTGGGTGGAGGCAGATGAGCGTTCACACTGAGCCTGGTTCTGGTTCTGCTGGAGGTTCTCCTCCTGCATCTGTTTCCAGTTTTATTCCTGTTCCCTGTGTTTTAAAGCGGCAAGTGAAACAGTAGGGTCAAACTGTAGGACTTAGTCAACATCTGGAACAGAGGTATGTGACAAACTTTTCTTTGGCTCGTCAGGAGCTTCAGTTTGCTAAAGGCTCCTCCTTGGGAATCCTCATTTCCAACATTCTCAAAGCGGCTGCCACAAAAGAGCGTCCGTCCGGAGGTACAAAAGCTGCAAAACAGCCCTATAAACCAAAAGAAGCCGTCTCAGAGGCCATTTCCTCACCTCGATAGTAAATCAGAGGGTTTGTCGCAGTGGGGTTTATGTTATTTGTGCACTATCTGCCACCACTTCAAAGCACTGGGAGGGGAGTGACAGGGGAGGGGGTGGGAGGGTGTTGTCCCCCTTTCTGTGACTCATGATCAGCCACAAATGACCGGCTCTTTACCAGCCCAGACAGTTTGGTGGCTTAACTGGTAGAAACTGATTGTTTGAGCCTCTGGGGGGTTAATGGGTGGAATGAGTCAAGACTTTAAGTGTTTTCGGATGTCATTTTATATTGTATTGTTGTATAAGAAACAGGAGAAAGTGGTTCTGCTCAGCGGAGGGTCAGACTTGTAACCACGGATGCAGAGGAGGTCACAGCTGGCCACATTTGGTCTGTTTCCTCCGACTCTTAGCGTGCAGAGCAGAACCAGCTCACACCCTGACTTTGAATCACAGCTTCATGTTGCTCATGTTCGCAGGAAGGTCTACAGCTGGAGATGAGGTTTTCAGAACTTTTACTGCTTCTACATTCTCAGCTCCAGCTGTACAGAGGTGACCACCAGGGGGAACCAGGGAGCTGTTTTTTAAAGCTGAGCTTCAGACCAACTTCTGATTCCTTAAATCAAACAGATTACTTTCTGCAGTGAGCTCAGCCTCATGATATTGATGAGAAAATGGATTCCTGTCCTATTATTACTGCATTGATAATCAAATGTTCATTTACAAAATGGAAAGTGTTGATGAGAGCAGCTAAATGATGTGCTGCTTTAAATGTAGCAAAACATTTTAGACCTTTCTTGCAGAAATCCATAAAAAGAGCCTCATGTTGGTCCAGGTGTCACACTGTTCATGTTGGAGCATCTAGGGTCTAACTGCGAAGAAATGAAGAGGTCTCACCACGTCTGTGAAGTTTGTATGTTGCTTTTGATGCCATTTCGATAGAGAATGAAGGGTGTAAAACACATAGTCTGCTGCTGCATAAGAATTGGAGTGGGGGTGGGAAGGGTTAACCTTTGCTGTGACATCAATGTCTAGTTTTAGTTTATTTTTCTCTATACTTAATGATTTGGGGATGAGTGCCCTCCAGGGGATAAAATGTGATTACCTGCATCATTAATTCAATTTCAATTCAATTAAATTCAATGTTATTTATATAGCTCCAATTCATGAAACATGTCATCTCGAGGCACTTTACAAAGTCAAAATCAATCATTTTATACAGATTGGTCAAAAATTTCCTATATAAGAGAACCAGGGGATTGCTTCAAAGTCCCGACAAGCAGCATTCACTCCTGGGGAACCGTAGAGCCACAGGGAGAGTCGTCTGCATTGTTGATGGCTTTGCAGCAATCTCTCATACTGAGCAAGCATGAAGCGACAGTGGAAAGAAAAACCACCCATTAGCGGGAAGGAAAAACCTCCAGCAGAACTAGAACCAGGCTCAGTGTGAACGCTCATCTGCCTCCACCCACTGGGGCTTAGAGAAGACAGAGCAGAGACACAGAAAGCTCAGAAGCTCACATTGACCCAGGAGTACTTTCTATGTTAGAGAAGACAGAGCAGAGACACAGAAAGCTCAGAAGCTCACATTGACCCAGGAGTACTTTCTATGTTAGATGGTAATAGAGGATGATCCGCCTCCCCTGATGATGTCACAGCTAACAGAACACCAGACCAGGTGTACCTTCTATGAAGATAAAAGAGAGAGAGCAAAAAGTTAAAAGCTGAAATGACAACAGTCATTTATATGTAATGTAATGCAAAACTGGAGAATAGTAGAACTCAGTAGAGAGAGAGAAATAGACCCTGATGTCCTCCAGCAGCCTAAGCCTATAGCAGCATAACTATAGAGGTAGCTCAGGGTAACATGAGCCACTCTGACTAGAAGCTTTGTCACAAAGGAAAGTTTTAAGATTAGTCTTAAAAGTAGACGGGGTGTCTGCCTCACGGACCAAAACTGGGAGTTGGTTCCACAGGAGAGGAGCCTGATAGCTAAAGGATCTGCCTCCCATTCTACTTTTAGAGACTCTAGGAACCACCAGCAGACCTGCAGTCTGAGAGCGAAGTGCTCTGTTAGGAACATACGGGGTAATCAGAGCTCTGATATATGATGGAGCTTGATTATTAAGGGCTTTATACGTTAGAAGGAGAATTTTAAATTCTATTCTTGATTTAACAGGAAGCCAATGAAGGGAAGCTAAAACAGGAGAAATATGATCCCTCTGGTTGATTTTCATCAGAACTCTTGCTGCAGCATTTTGGATCAGCTGAAGGCTTTGAACTGCATTTTGTGGACTTCCTGATAGTAAAGAATTACAATAGTCCAGCCTTGAAGTAACAAATGCATGGACTAGTTTTTCAGCATCACTCCTGGACAGAATGTTTCTAATTTTGGCGATATTCCTGAGGTTAAAAAAGGAAACTCTGGAAACCTGTTTAATATGGGATTTAAATGACATGTCTTGGTCAAAAATAACACCAAGATTTTTTACTTTAATACCAGGGGCCAAGTTAATGCCACCCAGATTAAGGGATTGATTAAGAACTTTATTTTTTGAAGACTCTGGTCCAAAGATTACAACTTCTGTCTTGTCAGAATTTCTTGCAGGAAATTTAAATGCATCCAGCTTTTGATGTCATCAAGACATGACTGCAGTCGAAGTAACTGATTGGATTCATCAGGATTTATGGATAAATATAGCTGAGTGTCATCAGCATAACAGTGGAAATTAATCCCATGCTGTCTGATAATTTTGCCAATTTAATATTTGTAATGCTGTCAGTGCCAGTGACACTTCTACTTCCAGTGCAGAGTAAATACAATAAATTTATTTGCAGTCCCTTGAATGTATAATTTTGCTCTGTTTTATAATGCAGACGGAGTATCTTTGATAAAAAAAAAAAGAATAAGGGTGGGTTTATCTCTGCACATTTCTATATCTTCAAAAGAAAATACAGGATAAATCTAGACAACAGATATATTTTGACTATATTTGGTTTAATAGGCACATATTTACCACCTGTCTCTGTTGCTGGTAAATTCAAATGCAAACTTTTTCAAAGTGGGAAAAAGTCCCAATTCGACATTCATCAGATCGAGTGATACTTTAAAGATAAACAAACAGCATCTAGTGAGTGTCGTGCTTTTAAAATTTGTATAAATGTAGCAAATAATGCTGCCTTTTCTTTTTAGACAGGCAGAACGTGTCCTGATGCTCAAATCAAGCATCAAAAAATAGGAGCATGCATATTGCATAGGAACAATGAAGCTTTGGACCAATAGTGTCCCTACCAAAGTTCAAATCAAACCTACGCCTTGATTCCATGTTACATTCTTTATAGTATGGGTTGGTACATTTCAGCAGGTTGTATAACAAGTTATGTTTCTGTATCGAGTTTTAAATCTGTGCCTCATGTGCCCTCTTTCAACTCTGAGCACCTGCCCCTCCAACGGTCTCTGCACGGCCCTGCTCCAGGACAGAATATTTTTAATTCTGGCAATATTCTGGAGGTCAAAAAAGGAAACCCTGAAAACCTGTTTAATATGGGAATTAAGGATAAAGGTCGCGTTATTTGACATTTTTAAAATCTACACGCCACTAACTCACTCTGGTTGCACACATTTTTCTGAAAGTCATCATGTCCTGCTGGCATAGTACCTCTTACTTTTGTCTTTTAAGCTTTGTTTTTGCTCAGTTTGTTAGTAAATGTAGCCTTTCTGTGTATATATAGCATTACAGCATCATGTGACCGGGGTTACGTCCTTATGCATGTGTACAGTACAGTTGGTCAACAAGCCGAAGCTGTAATTTTCGTCAATTTTGTGGACGCAGGCTCAGGGTAGGATTCACTGGGACTTGAAATAGGAGTTTTTTATGAGCCATTACAGCACAGTGGGCTCGATCAGGACTTATTTAGTAGCTGCATCAATGGAGAACACCGGGCTTTCTAACAGGTAGATGCCGCCATGTCTGTCTATGTCAGCTCATCGCGCCCGTTGCTAGGGTTCTATTTAGGCTCAGAAAGGGCTTTCAAAACACGGTCTGCAGGAATGCTTGGAGTTTGTAGCCTTATTCCATCAGAATCTACAGGATTTTAGTATTTTTGGTACAGGTATATAATGTGGCTATACAGCTTCAAAGTTTGCTTCTAGGCATCTCTTCAGGTGACACAGTGTCACTAAATGCCACATAAATCACACTGCTGCTGCGCCTTCCCTGGTGTATTGTGCCTTTGGTAGCACTGCTGCAGAAACGTGATCCAGCGGGCATGCGTTGAAGCTGTGTGATGTGGAGATAAAACTCTGCCACTGTGTGCGTCACTCTCTTGTCATCGCACTTTGAATACTATCAGTTCTCTTTCTTTCAAGCTTGCCTAAACACAGAGAGACCCTGGGGACGGATAAGCCCTAAATATGTACACCAGACCCAGATATATGTTGCCGTCGTGGGCCTCAGAGAATAAAAGAACAACAGATGAGAAGAAAGGGATAAACTCTTCCTCATTTCTGAATCTCTCTCCCACGTTGCTTCCTTTCAGCTTATCTTTCTGTGAATCTTAGGTTACGTTTCTGTCTGCACAGACAAAAACCATAAAGCAAACATTATGCATTAAGATTTCTCTTAATTTATGTGAAATGTTAATGTGTTTGGGAATCTTTGGGACTGTGTTTTTAATCCTAGTTTCTTAAGGATTAAGAACATCATTGTTTAATTTTGTAATTTTTTGAAGATCGCAATAAAACCCATCTGATCCTCAGCAAATGTTAGAACTCAGATAAACAGAAATATATCACATTTATTTAATCTTCAAAAATGAAGTCAAAACACAGAATCAGTTATGAAACCACTAAACTCAAATTCCTTTGAGCTTCTATTAGACTTCTTTTAAAGTTATTTAATGTTTAATAAATAACTCTCTGTCTGTTAAGTATTGTCCTGATATCAGCTCTTCAGCTGATATCAGGACAATAGTTCAAAGGGATGATACGAGCACTAGCGATCTTTTAACAGCAAACTCTGCACACACATAGAATAAAGGAGTGACAACTTCTCTTCAAGTTCAAGAATTCAAGAAATAAATGAACATCCAGAGAACATCACTATATAATGCTGTTTATCTGAATTAACACCATATTTCAATGAACAAATCCTCTCTACTAGGCTAGTGAAGCTTAACTAAAACTACTAAGCAAAATGAAGATAAAAAGAAGCTAAGGAACTATGTACACACAAAAGAAACAAAAGACAAAACAAATGGTTGATAATCATCATCAGAATGATTCTGTGAATCCTGGTTCACTGCAGATCTCAGTTAAAGAACCAAAGTTCAACTTAAAGAACGTGGAATGAGGTTAAATTAGCTTAACCAATTCAGAACAACATTTGATGTGTTTCAACCCATTCACGATGCAAATCCTGAGTTAAAACATTATTTGATAAAATAACATTTTAAAGAATGATTTGCTCAGTAAAGATCAATATCTTTAGTGACGCTTGGTGTTATTAATGCGATTATACCTCTGGGATGCTAGGGGTCGCTGTAGCGATCGGTCGCTAGAAATTGGTTACTCCTAAAGTTATACAAAACACCTTTAAATCAACATTAATATTCCATATCAATGCGGCAATAATGTTCATAGCACTATTGAACGATAGTGGAGCGGAACGAAACAAACCTTATGTTTCAAACGAACCGTAGTCGTGCATCCGGGAAAGCGGAAGTTACCGGAAGCTAATAGCATTTATGCTAGCGGCCATTCGGTGCTAATCTTAAAAAGCTTCGGCTTTTCTGGTCGTAATGAGCGGGCTGGATAACACAAACATAAATATCCTATCAATGTATAAAAGCTTTAAGGAGATAAAATTTGTTATAACCGTAAAAACAGACTCATATTACATCAGCATGGCGTGGTTTAAAAATGCTAACAGGAGCTATGTCGGTTAGCTTCACGTGTTTAAAAACCCAGCGAAAATGCATTAAGTAAACCGTTCTAAATAAACCATTTAACTTTCCCTGTTTTATTCTCTGCCAAACTTGTTGATCCCTCTGTGTCAGTTCGGTTCACTTTGGGCATCCAGTTGGTGTGACACTTTAATGCAGCTGAACCCGGCCAGACAGAGTTACATTTTAAAAGGGTTTATTGAAGGGTTGAATATTGGCAGATGAGGCAGGCAAACAGTCACAGTCTTGGCAGAAGAATCCTGGTTGAAAGTGCTGGTTAGCAGGGATCAGCAGAAAACCAGGAGATGTAGGCGGTGACATAACCAACAGGCTGTGTGGACCGGAGAGCCACTGGAACAGGTAAGCAAGCAGCTGAGGCTCAGGCGAGCTCAGCAGGAGAGTTCAGCTGGCAGGGCACACATGATCCAGTAGAGAAGGAAACGGGCTGAACTGCAGCGTGCAGACACAGGCGACCTCAGCAGGAGAGTTCAGCTGGCAGGGGACACATGAGCAGGTGAAGCAAAGGCACACCACACGAGAAGAGCGGTGAAGAGAGTGAGCGATGAGGAGCAGGAAGAAGTGAGTGAGAAGTTCTGGCAGAGAGGAGTAGGTTGGTGAACAGGTGAGCTGAGTAACCGATTAGTGGGAACAGGTGGAAATAATCTAGAGTGGGGTGGTGGCTGGAGGCAGACTAAGCTGGAAGGATAACTGCTGGTGGCTGAAATGTGAACAAATGAACAGAAAAAGTCCTCATAAGTGTAAATTAAACTAAACAAAACCATAACTATGACAGTTGGAAGCAGTTGAAGCAGGGAGGATGAAGGCTGATCGTCTGATCAGTGGCATGTGGCTATGAGCTATTAGAAGGTGGCCCCGGTCGTATTAGGGTGTCCAGCATGTGAAACTCAGCTTGGGAAAATGGGTCCTGTGCCGGCTGCAGGCGGGAGGCCGCTTGGCTCCTTCTGGACTCAGCTTCCTGCAACAGCTGAGAATAAAAACACGAGGCTGGTTTCTGCATAGACGGACTCTTCACTCCGTCGTCTGATTACGCAGAATTAGACTGCAGACTTAGCTTCGATCCAGCCGGCAGTTCTCCAAACCCAGTCGGGTCCTTTGCTCTGCAGAGGAGGACGAGAGTTTGGCAAGGCAAGGCAAGGCAAGGCAAGGCAAGGCAAATTTATTTATATAGCCAATTCAGTACAGAGACAATGCAAAGTGCTTTACATGATTAAAATATAGGAATAAAAGCAAGTAGGGATAGAATGTAGAAACAAAAAAGAACATTAAAAACAGTAAAACAGTTTAACTGGAACATTCAAAGGCAATTTTAAACAAATGTGTTTTTAATCTCGATTTAAAGGAACTAAGGCTTTCCGCACTTTTACAGTTTTCTGGAAGTTTATTCCAGATAAGTGGAGCATAGGAACTAAATGCTGCTTCTCCATGTCTGGTTCTGGTTCTGGTTCTGCAGAGCAGGCTGGAGCCAGAAGACCTGAGTGGTCTGGAGGGTTGATGCACTGATAACAAGTCTGTGATGGATTTAGGTGCTAATTCAGGGATTTATAGACTAACAGAAGGATTTTAAAGTCTATTCTCTGAGATCCAGGGAGCCATGGAAGGACTTCAGAACCGGGTCCATGTTCTCTACGTTCTTAGTCTTAGTGAGGACTTCAGAACCGGGTCCATGTTCTCTACGTTCTTAGTCTTAGTGAGGACGCGGGCAGCAGCGTTCTGGATCAGCTGCAGCGTTCTGATCCACTTTTTAGGCAGACCTGTGAAAACACCGTTGCAGTAATCTATTCGACTAAAAATAAACGCATGGATTAGTTTTTCCAGATCCTGCTGAGACATCAGTCCTTTAATCCTAGAAATGTTCCTCAGGTGATAGAAAGCCGATCTTGTAACTGTCTTTAGATGCTTTTGAAGGTTCAGGTCTGAGTCCATCACTACACTCAGGTTTCGGGCCTGATTAGTGGTTTTTAGCTGAAGCTGTGTGCTAACTTTTGATCTCTCCTCTATTGGTCCAAAGATTAAAAAAATGTATTACTTCAGTTTAGTTTTTATTCAGTTAAAGAACATTTAGTCTCCTCCTGCATTGATTTCTTCTATTTCCTCAGAGGCTGAACTGGTTCATAGTCACCTGGTGACATGGTGATGTAGAGCTGTGTGTCGTCTGCATAGTGATGGTAGCTGATGATGTTTATGATCTGAGCTAGAGGAGCATGTAGATCTAGAACAGGAGGGACCCAGGATGGAACCTTGGAGAACCCCACATGTGATTTTTGTCATCTTTGATGTAAAGTTACCTGCTGACACTAAAAGTCCTTTAAGTAGGATTTAAACCAGTGGAGAGCTGTAGCAGAGAGGCCGACCCAGTTCTCCAGATGTTCTAACAGGATGGAGTGATCGACAGTATCAATGCTGCACTGAGGTCCAACAGAACCAGCACTGAGGTTCTGAGGTCCAACAGAACCAGCACTGAGGTCCAACAGAACCAGCACTGAGGTTCTGAGGTCCAACAGAACCAGCACTGAGGTTCTGAGGTCCACCAGAACCAGCACGGTGGTTCTTCCACAGTCTGTATTTCTATGGATGTCATCAAACACCTTGATCAGGGCGGTCTCTGTACTGTGGTGAGGAAACCAGACTGGAGAACATCAAAGCGGCTGGTCGTTGTTAAGAAGGTGTTTAATTGTTGAAACTCAGATTTTCTATAATCTACTGATAAAGGAGGTTTGAGATGGGCCTGTAGTTCTGGAGGAGAAGTTTGTCTAAATTGTTCTTTTTCAGCAGTGGTTTGATAATTGCTGTTTTTAGGGACTGGAGGAAAACTCCTGACAGAAGGGACGTGTTTATTATCTGAGTCAAATCAGACGCTATGACAGGCAGAACGTTCTTAAAGAACGCTGTTGGTAGAACATCAAGGCAGCAGGAGGAGGAACTTAGCTGCTGAATTATCTGCTCTAAGCTTTTGTAGTTTATTTGGCTGAATTGGGACATTTTGTCAGAAATAGTTCCAGCTGAATACAGCTTTGGTTCTGGTGTTGATATGGTAGTACAAAGTGATCCTCTAATTTTTAGGATTTTTTTCAGTAAAGAAGTTAGCAAATTCGTTGCAGGCCCTGGTGGAGTTCTGAAGTCACGGACACAGGAGGATTTGTTAACCTGTCGACTGTGGCAAATAAGACACGAGCATTATTAATGTTCTTGTTTATGATCTCAGAGAAGAAAGATTCTCTTGCATTTTTCAGTTGTAAGTTATATCTGTAAAGTCTCTCTTTATAGATGTCATAGTGAACCTGGAGTCTGTTCTTTCTCCACCTGCGTTCAGCTTTTCGACATTCCCTTTTTTCACTTCTAACTGCTGGAGCATTTCTCCAAGGAGATTTTTTCTTCCCAGAAACAACTTTCACTTTGACTGGAGCAATGCAGTCAATGATGTCTGAGACTTTAGACTGAAAGTTATCTACTAGCTCATCTACTGAGTTGCAGCCCAAGGTTGAAGTAGCAAAGTAAGCTTGAATAAAAGTTTCTGTGGCATTGTCATTAAAGGTGCGTTTTCTTACAATGTCCCTTTGGCTAAATGAGTCACTGGTAATGATACATTCAAAGGTAACAGAGAAGTGATCGGATAAGGCAACATTAGTTACATTGACCTGTGAAATGTTTAGACCTTTAGTGATGATCAAGTCTAAAATATGTCCCTGTTTGTGTGTTGGCTGTTTAACATGTTGAGTTAAACCAAATTTTTGTAAGTGTGTCACACAGTTCTTTTGCACTTCTGTCTTCAGGGTTGTCATCGTGAAAGTTGAAGTCTCCCACAATAATTAAAAAGTCATAATCAACACATATCACAGACAGCAGGTCACTAAAATCATTAAAAAAAAGTTTGATGTGGACTTAGGAGGCCTGTAAACATTCAGAAACATAGTTCGTACCGGGCTCTTTACCTGGAGAGCCAAATGTTCAAAAGAGTCAAATTTTCCCAAAAACACATTTTTACACTTTAGTGAATCATTAAACAATGTTGCTACTCCTCCACCTTTCCTTTGCTGTCTGCTCTCACAAAGGAAATTGTAGTTTGGAAGAGTCGACTCCATCAGTATAGCTGCTTCACTAAATTCATGCAGCCATGTTTCTGTTAAAAACATTACATCAAGATTATTGTCAATGGCGCTCCCATGGAGCAACAGCAAAGTGAGGACGATTGTCTGTGGGAGCTTTGCTTTATAGCAGTGGCACCTTGCTGAGGGAGGCAGTTCCTTGGTGTCTGTGAAAGTCCCAAACTTCTTTGCTTACAACTCTGATTTTTACTCATGGCTTGATGGCACAACATCATATGTGGAATAAATCATCCACTATCTTTCTATTTTATATTCCCAGCTCAACTGGCCATCAAACAGTGAGGGTAAAACTTCATTTCCACGAGATTTAGTCAGGAGCTGCTGATCAGGTCCACTGGTTGATCATCATCAGTGTGTAGAAGCAGGAGTTGGAGAAAGTATGCTGCACTGGAGGTTAATATCAACACTTCCAGGATGGAAAGACATCAGCAATGACCTCAGAGCAGCAGCTGCTGCTGCCACCCACCTGGGAAGGGTTCAAAGGTCATCTCCAGACCATCTGAGGTCCATCGTCCTGCAGAGAGGAGAACATCTCAGCAGCTTCCAACCTTCCAAGATGGATGTCCAGCAGCTTCAGCCCAAGGTCAGAACCTGAAGCTCAGAGAAAGGACCAGAACCCCAGGAGCTCCACCTGAGACTCTACAGAGGTTAGGGTTATGACCCTGAACCAGTCTGGCTGCTGGAAGGGCTGAAGGAGAAAGCCTCTTCTCTCCAGAACTAAGATGGCAACAGGACTGAGGTTAGCAGCCTTGCACCTGGATGAAGGACCAGAGTTCTGGACAACGTCCTCTGGACAGAGAGACACATCTGCAATAAAACAGCAAGGGTCCAGTCAAAGTCCAGACCTCTGCCTGATCTACATGCTGTGGTGGGACCTTCAGAGAGCTGTGCAGAAACTTCCATGAACTGGAATAATGTTGGAAAGATGAGTGAAGCCAAGTTTCTCCACAGTAAGGCTGATAGAGTCAGAAGAACCACTGCTGAGAGTAACTGCTGCTGAAGGAGAATCTACAAGCTACTGGGTCAAGATCTAAGCTTTTATTTCTTCAAGTTTTCTCAAATACAAAATTAAATTGTATAATGTGTCCCATGTGTTGTATTTAGATTATGTGCATTAAACAGAAAAGGGACAGGCATCCAAAGCCTCGGACCCTGGCTGGCACGAGTCCTCTGAGCTGAAACACCTGGACTCCAACATCAAACACTGAGGCAGACTCACATCACTGTGATGCCAACCGCTTCTTTATGAGTCCTTGTTTTGTGGTGGTTCCCTTGATCTTCCATGGTTGCTGGTGGTGACTAATCAAAATAATGTGTAAAAACGGAAACTAGGATGACATACTATAGGAGTACCCACAAGAGTGAGCCTCAGAAGTCGGAGAGTTTCCCCTCCATTTCCTTCTGGCAGACACCCCGTCTACTTTTAAAACTAATCTTCAAACTTTCCTTTGTGACAAAGCTTCTAGTCAGAGTGGTTCATGTTACCCTGAGCTATCTCTATAGTTATGCTGCTATAGGCTTAGGCTGCTGGAGGACATCAGGGTCTATTTCTCTCTCTCTGCTGAGTTCTCCTACTGCTCTCCACTCTGCATTGTTTGTTGTTATTTCAGCTTTTAACTTTTTGTTCACTGTCATTTTTCTCTTCATAGAAGGTACACCTGGTCTGGCATTATGTTAGCTGTGACATCATCAGGGGAGGCAGATCATCCTCTATTACCATCTAACATAGAAAGTACTCCTGGGTCAATGTGAGCTTCTGTGCTTTCTGTGTCTCTGCTCTGTCTTCTGTAACATAGAAAGTACTCCTGGGTCAATGTGAGCTTCTGTGCTTTCTGTGTCTCTGCTCTGTCTTCTCTAACATAGAAAGTACTCCTGGGTCAATGTGAGCTTCTGTGCTTTCTGTGTCTCTGCTCTGTCTTCTCTATACGATGTATAAATATGTGATTTCATACTGAAATACTCTGTTTTTTTATGCTCTTAAACAAAGAAACGTGTGGTATTACAAATCAATAAATGTATAAATTAAGAAATGTTATATTTTCATAAAGAAACAAATTGGGTTGTTCATTTAAATGTATTTATTTCTGTCACTTGTACAATCCTGAGCCTTCTCTACAACAATCACCAACAATCATTTCTTTATAATTTTGCAAGCTGTGCATACACAGTTTTTTTAAAGGCCTGGAAAAGTGTTCTTTAAAATTTCAAGGTCATTCCAGGTTCTTACACTACTAGGGCTGGAGCTTAAGACCCCTGAAAAACAAAACAAAACATAAAATTATGGTCCATCTGTTGGGTTTCTAGATAATTTTCACCTCATCTGCAGAACCAATCTCAGCCCAAAATGGTGATCTGCACCATGTGATCTACTTTTAGTAGTTATCGCTAGTTATTGCAACTGTAAACTGTAGAAAATACGGGTAAAGTTGGTCCCTCTGCGTTTACTCCTGTCAGTTCCTATGCCAGCCTAGAAAAGGAGAGACCCATCCAAGATGGCGGCGACGCAGAATGCAGTCCAGCATGTAATGAGGCGTCTACATATATAATGTCTATGGCTAAAATAATCCCTCTCTGTGAGAGAGAACATGATGGAGGAGCTTCTTGTCTCCTCCAACCATCTCTGACATCAGTCTGAGAAAAGTTGTCCCACCGCTCACTTTCAGCTCTGATGTTTGAGGAGTTGATCCTGTTTCAACTCACTCACAGCTTCTTGATGAGCTGGGCTTTGACTAGGCCATTCCAGGACTCTGTCTCAAGCAGCCCTTGGAGGATTTCCTGGTATGTTTTGGGTCATATTTGTGTTGCAGGGTCCAGTTCTGCTTCAGCTTTTTCATGGATGCTCTCAGATGTTCCTTTGATAAACAGTGGAGTACATGATGGACTCTATGATGGTGAGCTTACCAGGTCCTGCTGCCGCAAATGCTGCACAAATCTGGAAAATCTTCCAGAAAACGGCAAATCAGCAGAAACTCTGAGTTCCTTTAAATCCACCTGTTCAGAGCTGCTTTCAGCCTTAAGTTTAGATGTTTTCACCTGATATTATTTAATGTTTGTTACTGGTCTCACAACCAGTGACTGTTTCCATGTGTTTATGATGTTTTTACGTTTTCATGATGTAAAACATTTTGAACTGCCTTGCTGCAGAAATGTGCTACAAAGAAACTCGCCACTTTTCAGATTTTCATTTGTAAAACTTATGAAAACCATGAATCATTGTCCTTCCACCACTTTATGATGGTATGCCAAATAATGGCCAGACTAAATAAACAGACATTACTGGGTGTAATGTAAAAGAAGTTAGACACAGATTTCAGGGGTATGACAACTTTTTAAAATGGGATATGAATATTTTGGCAGTGTATTGTGTTCACCTTAATGGATAAGATGTTGAGGGACACTTCCCAGTAAAGTTTGGCAGGTGGAAAGTATCTAGAGGGCTGAATTTGATGACTGCTGCTTGATGCACACAGGAAACGGGCCTCTGGTCACGTGACGCACACCTTATACTGTCCGCTTCCAGGGTCCAAGGAGAACAACTTTTGATGCTTTGCAGGATAAAGAGAAGCGGGGGAATGCTACGGCGCTCATGCTTAGCGGCAGCTTCACGTAACATCCAGGTCTCAGACATCTGCAGAGAAAGAGCCGTCTGAGGAACCGTCTACAGCCTGGGTCATTACCCAGTGACCTTGTTGACGGCCTTAACCTTATTATCTCTTCTCTGGCTGTCCAGTGAATGCTCAGAGAGAAAAGGGAAGTTGGACGGCCTCCCTTAAAGATCCTAAGACATTTTCTTGGCAGGAGTGACTTTGTGTGGCTGACCTGAGAGGCATGCATGCGTGTGGGAAAGTGGCCTAATGCCAGCTTAGGCTCCCTGTTGTCTTTGCTCTAGTCTTTAAAAGGTCACAGACCATTTTTCTTCTCTGCCTCTTACAGCAGTGACAACTGTGGTGAAATTACACAACTGGCCACTGTAAACCAAGATGAGATTTACAATAAATCTTAAGAAGCCATATGCTACATCCAGACCTTCTGCTGTGGACCTGGACCATAATAACCACACTTCCTGTCATTTCCTTTCCCTCAGGAATGAATAAGGTATTATTGACCTGAAATGAAGTGGATGGAACGACGGGAGGAGCTGAGAGGACATCCACGTCTCTGCCGGAAAGCAGCCAGCTGAGGTGCTTTGGGTCTGACTTTCAGATGATCCGGATCAGTTCCTCTGGAGTAGAGTCTGATCTCCGGGACCTGTGGATGTCTTGGGATCCCCAGCTAGAGCTGGAGAGGGTTCTCAGAACTGATGAGTGGTGAAAAGTTATTTGATGAGATGGTGATAATATAATTTATTTCTCCTGGGAAATTGTAGATCTCTTTTTCAATTCAATTCAATTTTATTTACATAGCGCCAATTCGTGAATCATTTCATCTCGAGGCACTTTACAAAATCAAATTCAATCATATTATACAGATTGGTCAACATTTTTTTCCTAAGGGAACCAGTTGATTGCATCAAAATCCCAACAAGCAGCATTCACTCCTGGAGAAGCGTAGAGCCACAGGGAGAGTCGTCTGCATTGTTGATGGCTTTGCAGCAATCCCTCATACTGAGCATGCATGAAGCGACAGTGGAAAGAAAAACCACCCATTAGTGGGAAGGAAAAACCTCCAGCAGAACCAGAACCGGGCTCAGTGTGAACGCTCATCTGCCTCCACCCACTGGGGCTTAGAGAAGACAGAGCAGAGACACAGAAAGCTCAGAAGCTCACATTGACCCAGGAGTACTTTCTATGTTAGAGAAGACAGAGCAGAGACACAGAAAGCAAAGAAGCTCACATTGACCCAGGAGTACTTTCTATGGTAGAGAAGACAGAGCAGAGACCCAGAAAGCTCAGAAGCTCACATTGACCCAGGAGTACTTTCTATGTTAGAGAAGACAGAGCAGAGACACAGAAAGCTCAGAAGCTCACATTGACCCAGGAGTACTTTCTATGGTAGAGAAGACAGAACAGAGACACAGAAAGCACAGAAGCTCACATTGACCCAGGAGTACTTTCTATGTTAGATGGTAATAGTGGATGATCTGTCTTCCTTGGATGATGTCACAGTTAGCAGAATGCCAGACCAGGTGTACCTACTATGAAGAAAAAGAGAGAGAGAGAGCAAAGCGTTATAAGCAGAAATGACAACAGTAATTTCAATGTAATACAATGCAAATCTGGAGAACAGTAGAAACCCAAACCCTCCAGCAGCCTAAGCCTATAGCAGCATAACTATAGAGGTAGCTCAGGGTAACATGAGCCACTCTGACTAGAAGCTTTATCACAAAGGAAAGTTTTAAGATTAGTCTTAAAAGTAGACGGGGTGTCTGCCTCACGGACCAAAACTGGGAGTTGGTTCCACAGAAGAGAAGCCTGATAGCTAAAGGATCTGCCTCCCATTCTACTTTTAGAGACTCTAGGAACCACCAGCAGACCTGCAGTCTGAGAGCGAAGTGCTCTGTTAGGAACATACGGGGTAATCAGAGCTCTGATATATGATGGAGCTTGATTATTAAGGGCTTTATACGTTAGAAGGAGAATTTTAAATTCTATTCTTGATTTAACAGGAAGCCAATGAAGGGAAGCTAAAATTGGAGAAATATGATCCCTCTGGTTGATTTTCATCAGAACTCTTGCTGCAGCATTTTGGATCAGCTGAAGGCTTTGAACTGCATTTTGTGGACTTCCTGATAGTAAAGAATTACAATAGTCCAGCCTTTTTTTTCTATTTTTTGTGAAAAAAAGAAAGAAAAAAAAGAAAAAAAAAAAGAAAAAATATACTTAAGTACAGTAGTGAAGTATTTTTACTTTGTTACTATACAACACTGTGCGGAGGTGCATGCTGGGAAAAAACAGGAGAGAAAGAGGAAAGCGGCAGGCGGCTCGGCTGGTCGCCGAGGCAAAAACTCGGGTGTGGGGAAAGTTCGGAGAGGCCATGGAGAAAGACTTCCGTACGGCTTCGAAACGATTCTGGTCCACTATCCGGCGTCTCAGGAGGGGGAAGCAGTGCAGTACCAACACTGTTTACAGTGGGGGTGGTGTGCTGCTGACCTCGACTCGGAACGTCGTGTTTCGGTGGGCGGAATACTTCGAAGACCTCCTTAATCCCACCAACACGTCTTCCATTGAGGAAGCAGAGCCTGAGGACTCTGGGTCGGGTTCTCCCATCTCTGGTGCTGAGGTTGCCGAGGTTGTTAAAAAGCTCCTCGGTGGCAAGGCTCCGGGGGTGGATGAGATTCGCCCTGAGTACCTTAAGGCTCTGGATGTTGTGGGGCTGTGTTGGTTAACGCGGCTCTGCAGCATTGCGTGGACATCGGGGGCAGTTCCCCTGGATTGGCAGACTGGGGTGGTGGTCCCCCTATTTAAAAAGGGGGACCGGAGGGTGTGTTCCAACTACAGAGGAATCACACTCTTAAGCCTCCCTGGTAAGGTCTATTCAGGGGTTCTGGAAAGGAGGGTCCGTCGGATAGTCGAATCTCGGATTCAGGAAGAGCAGTGTGGTTTTCGTCCTGGCCGTGGAACACTGGACCAGCTCTATACCCTCAGCAGGATCCTGGAGGGGGCATGGGAGTTTGCCCAACCAGTCTACATGTGCTTTGTGGAGAGAGTTTATTGTTTACTAACTTTTAGCAGCCAATAACTATGAAGGGTGCTGCCTATCAGATAGGTAACCCAGAGTTCAGAAGGGGACTTCAGTTGTACCTTCAGGATGGAGGATCACAGGTCTGGAGATCTAACTGAAGCTTAGATTGCAGAGTAGATACATGAGCTTGGTGACGGTTATCTCAAGACAATAAAAAAAAAACAGCTTCATCAGTTTCTTTTGCCCCTAGATACTCTGACTGGTTTGGATCAGGTTAACTTCATTAAATAATGTTACACCTCATGATGTCATCGATGAAGTGGAAAATTACCTGAATAAATTGCTCTCGTTTTATATGTTTGAAGTGAAAATTGAAGCCTGACTTGTAGTCAATTTGAAATTAGACGTATTTTCAAGCCTATTGTTGTGCAGTAGTTTCTTTTCAAACAGCTTTACAATCTCCAATCGTGTGAGAGGCCAGAAAGGTCTTTGTTGTGAAACAGAGCCCGGCTTACGCGTCCAACAATGTGATTATTTGTCTTTTTGTTCCTTTGAGCCCCCCTGTGGTGTCCATAACACATGAATTGCAAAGGCATTGTTGTGTGTTTTGGTCGTGATGCGACACATTTTTCAGTGTGTGGCGGTTCCTCTGAGAAATGTGTCATGGTAGTGTGCATTACCCCCTGAGGACAAGCCGGTGTAACTTTTCACACAAGGACACACATTGATGCTTACATGTATTAGCTTGCATAAGCACCCTCAATCAAACTTTATCTCTGTTTTTCAGATGCTGGGATTTTTTTCTAAAACCTTTCTATCTAACCTGAGAGCTCAGACAGAGTTCACTTCAGAAAGATTTGGTTAAATTTAAGGCAGAGAAGTTTGATGGCATAAGATGCTTCTGGCTCATTTATTTCATCTAAATGATGATTTCATTTCTAAATAATTATTCTATTGGTTAGGAAAAATGCTACTGTTCTTTACATTAATAACCGAGTCAGGCACACAGTCGCTGCTCTTGTCGCACATTTGTCATAAAAACATTCACTGGAAACTTGCTAGAACTGTGTTGGACCCAATGTTTCCTTTGATTCAGTTTCGCTTCAGTTTTTTGATGTAGCACCAATTCACAACAGACACCTTTCAAGACAAACATTCAATTTATATTAAGAAACAGTCTAATTTATTAACATATATTCTAATAGTATCCACTCTGGAAAAAAATGCAGTCAAGATCAGTTTTACATGCCAACTGAAAGAAAACAGAGCCGATTGCATTGCGTCACAAACTTTGCAGCCATTCCTCCTCCTGATAAGCATGTGGCGACAGTGGAAAGGCAAGGCAAGTTTTTTTATGAGCACTTTTCAGTAACAAGACAATTGCAAGTGCTGTACATAAACAGAAAATATTACAGAGGAAAATATTACATAAGAAAAGACAACATTACATAAACAAAGGAATAAGCTACTGTAAGTAAATCCTTGACTGGACTTCTTTAGTTTCACTGTAACAAGCCTCATCACTAACATAGATAGCTAGATAACTTAGATTGGACATTTTTTGACCAATCTGTGTTACCTGACCCAATCTGTATAATCTGATTGAATCTTGACTTTGTAAAGTGCCTTGAGATAGCATGTTTCATGAATTGGTGCTATATAAATAAAATTGAATTCAATTGAACATTCAAAGCTTAATTGTGTCTACTCATACATTAACAAAAAAAAGAAAAAGAAAAAAGGAAAAGGTAAGCGCAGCGAAGGCATGTGTGTGTGTATGTGTGAGTCACTGTAGGTCAGAGAAAACTGTGGCAGTCCCGTACCCCCCACTAAAGCGATTGTCTTTGATGAAGCGTTTATCAGGAAGTTCAGTAGTGTTCTGTTCCAGGTCACAGATGTCATAGAAAGTAAAAAAGTAAAAAAGGCTGAAATAACAACAAATAATGCAGATTGGAGAGCAGTAGGAGAACTCAGCAGAGAGAGAGAAATAGACCCTGATGTCCTCCAGCAGCCTAAGCCTATAGCAGCATAACTATAGAGGTAGCTCAGGGTAACATGAGCCACTCTGACTAGAAGCTTTGTCACAAAGGAAAAATTCCAGTAGGAATTGCGATACCCTTCCAAGGCCGACACGGGGGAGTCAGTTCAGGTAACAGCAATCGTTTAGGTGCGGGCTGACTCTTAGTAATTTTTCGTCTGCTTTAAAGTCTATCTGGTGCTTCTCAATGGTGAGCCAAAAAGCCAAATTTGTGGTCTTTCCACCAAAGCCGAACTTCCAACTTCTCCAAGACCCCGCATGCTTGGATGGAGGGCTAACCGGCAGCTGATGAAGAGATAGGCCCAACCGGAAAGGTTGCCGGGGAAACAGCTGCAACAGGGATTGTTGAAGCCGACGAGGAGGAGGTAGCTTCTTTAAGCTGACGTCGACCCCTTTCTAGAGGATCAGAGCACCAAGAAGGGAACTCTGCAGCCTGAACAAGCTGAGCAGAAGACTCACTGACAGGATTACTCACCAGAGGAGAGGAAACAGGACTGGCGGCCAAACGGCAGTGTTTATGGAGGTGAGATGGCTGATGTTGCTGAGGTGACGAATGGATATGGGGAAGCAGGACCTTTTGCATCTGCAGTAACTCCTCCTCGTACTCATCCTGTGAAGGAGATGGATATTGGAACAGATCGGGACAAAGGTCTTGTACCAGCTCATCATCAACCCCATGAAGATTTCAGGTGAGTAATCGATGCAACTGTCAGCGCTGAGCGGAGGACTAGTGTCCCATATGATGGCTCTTCACAAACGTAAACTCTGTGCTGGTGACGGGTTCATGTTTTTGACCAGAACATACTGTAATGACTAACGCTGGGGAACCTGATATTCAGCCAAACACAGAGTTACGTTTTAAAAAGGTTTATTGAGATGATGAGCCCTTCCCTGGGCTGCCACCCTATCGTGGTGGAGGGGTTTGAGTGTCCCAATGATCCTAGGAACTATGCCGTCAGGGGCTTTATGCCCCTAGTAGGGTCACCCAAGGCAGACAGGTCCTAGGTGAGGGACCAGACAAAAAACAGCCCAAAGACCCCTTATGATGAGTACAACAAATGGACGTAGTGTTCCCTCGCCCAGACACGGGTCATTGGGGCCCCACTCTGGAGCCAGGCCTGGAGGTGGGGCACGTTGGCGAGCACCTGGTGGCAGTGCTTCTCATCCATGGAGCCCGGTCGGGCTCAGCCCAAAGAGGAAGCATGGGTCCCCCTTCCAATGGGCTCACCACCTGTCGGAGGGGCCAAAGGGGTCGGGTGCATTGTGTAACGGGTGGCAGTAGAGGGCGGGGACCTTGGCGTTCCGATCCTCGGCTGCAGAAGCTGGCTCTTGGGACGTAGAAAGTCAGCTCTCTGGTGGGGAAGGAGCCTGAGCTAGTGTGCGAGGTTGATATGTTCCAACTAGAGGTAGTTGGAACATATCCTCGATGCACCGCCCTGGCTCTGGAACCAGTCTCCTTGAGAGAGGTTGGACATTCTTCCACTCTGGAGTTGCTCCTGGTGAGAAGCGCCGAGCTGGGGTGGGCATACTTGTTGCCCCTCATCTTGGTGCCTGTACGGGTGAACGAGAGGGCGGCCTCCCTCCGCATACGTGTGGGGGGACGGGTTCTGACTTGTTTGTGCTTGTGCGCCAAACAGCAGTTCGGATTACCCACCCTTTTTGGAGTCCTTGGAGGGGGTACTGGAGAGTGCCCCTCATGGGGTCTCCCTCGATTTGCTGGGGGACTTCAACGCTCACGTGGGCAATGACAGTGGGACCTGGAGTGGCGTGGTTGGGAGGAATGGCCCACCTGATCTGAACTTGAGTTGTGTTCTGTTGTTGGACTTCTGTGCTCATCATGGATTGTCCATCACAAACACCATGTTCAAGCATAAGGGTGTCCACATGTGCTCTTGGCACCAGGACACCCTAGGTCGTAGTTCAATGATCGACTTTGTTGTCGTTTCATCTGACCTGCGGCCGCATGTCTTGGACACTCGGGTGAAGAGAGGGGCGGAGCTCTCCACCGACCAATACCTGGTGGTGAGTTGGCTCCGATGGCGGGGGAGGAAGCCGGTCCGACCTGGCAGGCCCAAACGCACTGTGAGGGTTTGCTGGGAACGTCTGGCAGAGTCCCCTGTGAGACGGAGCTTTAACTCCCACCTCCGGGAGAACTTTAAACACGTCCCGGGGGAGCCGGGGGACATTGAGTCTGAATGGACCATGTTCCACGCCTCTATTGTTGAGGCGGCTAGTCTGAGCTGTGGCCACGAGGTTGTCGGTGCATGTCGCGGCGGCAACCCCCGAACCCGCTGGTGGACACCAGCGGTGAGGGAAGCCGTCAAGCTGAAGAAGGAGTCCTACCGGGCTTTTTTGGCCTATGGGACTCCGGAAGCAGCTGATGTGTACCGGCAGTCGAAGCGGCAGGCGGCTCGGCTGGTCGCCGAGGCAAAAACTCGGGCGTGGGAAGAGTTCAGAGAGGCCATGGAGAAAGACTTCCGTACGGCTTCAAAGCAATTCTGGTCCACTATCCGGCGTCTCAGGAGGGGAAGCAGTGCAGTACCAACACTGTTTACAGTGGGGGTGGTGTGCTGCTGACCTCGACTCGGGACATCGTGTGTCTAAGACCTCCTTAATTCCACCAACATGTCTTCCATTGCGGAAGCGGACCCTGAGGACTCTGGGTCGAGTTCTCCCATCTCTGGTGAGATTCGCCCTGAGTACCTTAAGGCTCTGGATGTTGTGGGGCTGTGTTGGTTAACGCGGCTCTGCAGCATTGCGTGGACATCGGGGGCAGTTCCCCTGGATTGGCAGACTGGGGTGGTGGTCCCCCTATTTAAAAAGGGGGACCGGAGGGTGTGTTCCAACTACAGAGGAATCACACTCTTAAGCCTCCCTGGTAAGGTCTATTCAGGGGTTCTGGAAAGGAGGGTCCGTCGGATAGTCGAATCTCGGATTCAGGAAGAGCAGTGTGGTTTTCGTCCTGGCCGTGGAACACTGGACCAGCTCTATACCCTCAGCAGGATTCTTGAGGGGGCATGGGAGTTTGCCCAACCAGTCTACATGTGCTTTGTGGATCTGGAGAAGGCATTCGACCGTGTCCCCCGAGGGATCCTGTGGGGGGTACTCCGGGAGTATGGAGTACCGGACCCTTTAATAAGGGCTGTCAGGTCTCTGTACAACCGGTGTCAGAGTCTGGTCCGCATTGCCGGCAGTAAGTCGGACTCGTTTCCGGTGAGAGTTGGACTCCGCCAAGGTTGCCCTTTGTCACCGATTCTGTTCATAACTTTTATGGACAGAATTTCTAGGCGCAGCCAAGGTGTTGAGGGGATCCGCTTTGGTGGCCTTAGGATTGCGTCTCTGCTATTCGCGGATGACGTGGTCCTATTGGCTTCATCAGGGCGTGATCTACAGCTCTCACTGGAGCGGTTTGCAGCCGAGTGCGAAGCGGCCGGGATGAAAATCAGTGCCTCCAAATCCGAGACCATGGTCTTGAACCGGAAAAGGGTAGAGTGCCTTCTCCGGGTTGGGGAGGATGTCCTGCCCCTAGTGGAGGAGTTCAAGTATCTTGGGGTCTTGTTCACGAATGAGGGGAAGATGGAGCGGGAGATGGACAGGCGGATTGGTGCAGCGTCTGCTGTGAAGCGGGCGCTGTACCGATCCGTTGTGGTGAAGAGAGAGCTGAGCCAAAAGGCCAAGCTCTCGATTTACCGGTCAATCTACGTTCCTACCCTCATCTATGATCATGAGCTTTGGGTCGTGACTGAAAGAACAAGATTATATTGTCTTTAGACACAGAAAAAGCATTTGATAGAGTAAACTGGAAATTTTTATTCGTTACTCTTCATAAATTCAGTTTTGGCGATTTATTCATAAATTGGTTAAAAATTTTATACAATTCTCCAACAGCCTGTGTCAGGACAAATAATCAAATATCTTTGTCTACAGAGGGGCACCAGGCAAGGATGCCCTCTTTCTCCATCACTTTTTGCCATCTTTATAGAACCTCTAGCAGCAACAATCAGACAAAAGCTGTAAAAGGTATAAAATGCATGAAAATAGAGCATAAGATTAGTCTGTACGCGGATGATGTATTACTTTATCTTCAGCATTCAAATAATTCTCTTTCACAAGTAATTAGAATACTAGAATCTTTCTCTAAAGTATCAGATTACTTGTTAAACTGGTCTAAATCTACGGTACTGTCAATTAATTGCTCTCTCGAAAACTCCCTAGATTTACAAATGCAATCAGGAAATATTAAATATTTAGGTATTACTGTGTCGTCTAAATTAACGGATTTACTTAAATTTAACCACGCCCCATTTTTAAACAGGATAGAAGAGGACCTTGAAAGATGGAAATCGCTTCCAATCTCACTTATGGGTAGGGTAGTTTCAATAAAAATGATGGTCCTACCTAGAATTAATTATTTATTTTCAATGATCGCCAATAAACCATCATCTGACTGGTTTAAATCTCTAGACTCTGCCATTTCTAAATTTCTTTGGAAAGATAAACCCCCATATATTAGCTTAAAGACAATACAGAAGACTAAAGACAGGGGAGGATTAGATTTGCCTAACTTCCATAACTATTACTTAGCAAATAGGCTACAATACATCTCTAAATAAATAAAAAATAGTCATCTAGATGAGCCTTGGTTAGACATAGAACAGGAAATGTGCAATAATATCATGATTTCAGATTTGCCATTTATTAGCTCAAATATAAGACGGCATATATGCTTCAAAAATATCAACATTAGTTTTACTCTGACAGCATGGTGGGAGTTCCTTAAAATGACAAAGTCATCCCTTATCCCATGCAGCTTATAATTTATTTATTTATTTATGTTCTTTCACTTTCTTTTTTCAGGTATCACATTACACATGTCAGCTTACATAATAATACGGATGATTTAGCAATGGCATCTAGGTGTCATTCGATTGTATCTGTTGCTTTATGTCTGTTGGTTGTGCTGTTCTTTTTGTGTCTCTCTTTCCAGGTGATGGAGCAGACAGAGAAGGTTTTATCATTCTCTCCCTTTTATCTCTTCTTTCTTTCACCTCTACTCTTTTTTTCTCTCTCTCACTTCTTGTTCTTCCTTTACTCTCCCATTGTAATGTCCATATAATTTGAAATTCTCCTTGCAGGAATCATAATAAAGCTATTTACAAGCATAAATCAAGTGGAGCACTATGGCGAAAGATGTTCGCTCCACTTGTAAAAGCAAAATCTGTCGAGCTCTATCTGGCATTGAGACATCAATTCCTATTGCCACATTGCTAGACAGGACACTGGAAAAAAAAAAAAAAAAGAATGAGATCCCGGATCCAAGCGGCTGAAATGAGTTTTCTCCGTAGTGTGTCTGGGCTCTCCCTTAGAGATAGGGTGAGGAGCTCAGTCATCCGGGGAGGACTCAGAGTAGAGCCGCTGCTCTTCCACGTCCAGAGGAGCCAGTTGAGGTGGCTCGGGCATCTGGTCAGGATGCCTCCTGGACACCTCCCTGGATGACCGAGGAACCACCAAAATGGGCAGAGTGAACTCACGGGGAAACAGGCAGAAGTGCAGCATGCAGACACAGGCAACTTTCATTGGAAGAGTCCATTTGGCTGAGCACATCGGAACTGGTGGAGGCAGGACAAATCAGAAAAGATGAGACGAGACAAGATGATACATATAGAAACCACCAGAAAGACTCAGCGGAACTGGTTTCAAGTATTTATTTGGACAGTAGGAAGCTTAACGGGACGCTGGGAGCTTCTGCTAGGTCTGAAAGGAAGAGACGTAGCTAGATGTGGTAGGAAACACTTCTAGAGGTTTGCACGAGGAGGCTTACTGTTTAGTGTGGGCAGAGAAGTTCCAAGAGGAGGCGGTGAACCCTGAGGTGAGTCTAGGCGTCCGGGGTTCCAGGGGGAAATCAAGTTGACGGGTGATGGGGTCGGTGAAGAGCGGGCAGACAGGAGGTCCAGCGAGGACAGCCGTGGAAACGTGGGAATCAGAGGTATCGACCATGTGGGAAGTGTTGAAGAGTAATCCAGGTAAGCAGCTTGGTAATCAACCTGAGGGCGAACAATAGCAGATTTTAACAGGATGAAGGAAGACTACTCTAGAAAAAACAGTACTAAGACTTTAAGTAGGAAGGTTTTCTTACAGGCATGACTCTACTAATTGTGTGCAATCATCAGGTGAAGAATAGCTCTCCTGCTGCTGATTTTAAACACTGCAGCAGATGATAATAATGGCATACAGGTGTGTTACTTGCTGCAGGTCTGCTACGCCCTCCAACCTAGATCCACAATCACACAGGCTCACGCCAGGATCACGGCACTTTCCCTGTTTCTACTCCTCCTCCACCGACTGCACGTCTTTATTTAGAAGACAGATAAGGAAAACACGTAAGGCTGACAGTTTTGGCCCCTTTAGGGTTAGACGCAACATGGCGCCTCCTAGTGGTGCACCGCCACCTATGTATTTATAAGCTACTAATTCTAAAATATGAGAACGCTTTAATTTTTGATGTGAGGTTGTCAGACTTTGCCAGAATATGTATTTATATAAGCAATACTTGATTTTTGCTCTTTTAAAGCAAAATTAGATTGTACTAAGGACTGTTTTAATATATGATGAATATATGGAATGGGTCCATATATCATCCCATTTATGGTAACATAAAATTTCCCATTTTATGTTACCACTAAATTCTTTTGTATATATATTTTATCTTTACAACAATAACAAGCAGGTCTTTGTAATTTGTGTTTTCTATGTGTGTAAAATGAGAAGATTGTTTGCATAAATGATGGAGGTAAATATTAAGGCTGAAGCTGATCCTGAACATGGTGAAAGGACACCCAGGACTTGTGCCATTAATAGCCAAAGCAAAAGGCTGGATTAACTGGTGCACTGCAAAAGCTGAGGCGATAAAGCGTCCGACCCTTAATGCTTATTAGACCGTCTGTAACTTCCACCTGATTGAACCAAAATAATCACACTCACATTGTCTTCAGTCCACCATAGCAGGTCAGTTTTTAGTTAAAGGTTTTAACTGGAAAAAAACAAACATTAAAACTACGAACAAACAAAAGTCTTTGGTCTGCTGTAAAACTCCATGTTCAGCTAAAAACAGAATTTTATTGGTCAGTCAGCATCTGGGTACTTTAGGAATAATCCACCAATGTGACAGAGCACATGCAACACTGTGCAGCGTATGGATAGCATGTTTAGGACTGGCCACTGTCTGCAGAGCAGGTCCAGACAGACTCATTGGTCCAGCTGCAGCTGGTGGCGTGTCGGTGTTGAGCATCAGCTCTTGTGTTGGCAGCTGTCAGTCTGTCTCCACCTGCCTGTGTGCTGGATGGACTCTTTAGACTGTGGCAGGTCTTTAAACCGGCTGTTTGAAAGCTGGTTTTCTTGATCAAAGCAGCAGCAAATGTCATATGGATATATCTTTTTAGACTTCAGAACTCCAGAACATATATTTCCAAAAGGTGAGTGGAACTCCTTTGTGCTTTATGTACAACACGTTAAATCTGAATTTATTGTCCTATTTGTATTTAGTTTGCAATGACCTGGTCTTTGTGTTTCTGTTACTAACTGCTCTTCTGGTATAGTTAGTATTGAATGAAGTGCAAAACTTTCACTTTAATCTACATTTGATTAGAAAATCAGCAACCATCTCCTGTTTTACAGCATGTTGCCCAGCAGGTGCTGCATATCCTTCTTTATTATCTTGTCATGCTTGATTGCTTGTAAATCCCTAGTGTGCTTGACTGAAGGCGCACTAATGTCAGTGGGAAAGCCCCCTAATGGGGGCGTCAATCAGGCAGCCGTCGCCACTGAGCCAAAGGAAAACATGTTGGAAACATGCAGCGTGTCAGAGGCTCATTAAAAAACGGAGCAGCATTTACACCGCTGCTGAGAGGAACACTAAATCACTGTGCTCCCTGCGGGCGCTGAGTGGAGGGAGTCACCATTCTGCACACACCAATGGCTCTCTGTGTGCAAGACTGTGTTGCTATTCTTGAAACTGGCAGCAAGAACAAATACACCAAAAATGGCATTCAGTATTTTTTTTATTTTTTGACGACAGCAAAACAGTTTGGAACGTTTTCTTGGAAATTTGCTCAGTGTTAAATTAAGAGGAATTAGCTATAAGGGCTGAGAACATGCCTGATAGCAGGAAGTTCCAGCATATGTCCAAATTTGTAAAACCACATCTTAAAAGTTGTGGTTGTTGGTAGGATGAGAAGTGCTGATCTTATCTAACTCAACCGGAAAGGGAATTAGTGAAGTTCCCAAAGACCAGGCTGTTCCTCCTAAAGTCTGACTGAGCTTCACTTAAAGGTAAATCGCTCTTAAATAAATATTTACTGACTTTTTAGATGTTTTATCATGTGGAGGTTGATCTTTAAATTTTATCCATGAAGAACAAATATAAGTAATTGATTTCAGTTCAGTAAACTACTTTATACTGAACAGTTCTTTTACATTTCTACCACCTTGTTTATCCTAATGTTCTTCTCAACAGTTAAAACAGATAAATGTGAGCTCTATGAATGAAACTGAAAGAAAAACATGGGCATGATTTTTTAAAATAAAATCAAAAAACATTTTTGAGATACAGCAGTAGAAAATGAAGTAAATTGCTGAAGACAGTTTAATTTTGGGTTACAAAACCACAGGTTGATGAGCCATCGACATGCTCCATTTAATGCCAACTTGTATTTTATTTTCTGGGTGCCTGCAGAATTTCTAATTGCAACTGAAATGGTGACAAAAAAAGATTTTCAGGAAGTCAAAAAGCTGGAGACAGGTAGGACTGAAGAGAGGTCCAGAGAGCTGGAGACATGCAGGGGACTGAAAACAAACAAAAAAACACTAAGGACCACACAATCTCTACAGATCCTATCTGAGAATAATCTGATCCATTTCACTCCAATACCACTAATTCTTTAATATAAACGATTCCCTGAGGAAACACTTGTGTAAAACTGTGCAGCCAGACAGTCTTCAGCAGGCCTGCAGCTCTGATACAAACCACATGGGATTGCAGACACACAGCCGCAGTGAATTGTATCATTGTAAGGCTGCTAATAGCCTCCTCCTTACACACATTTAATGCATTTCGGGGGTGCCCGGATGAATGAAGTAAAATAGAGCCATTCAACTGTGCTTGGGTAGCACCGTTAAACATTCATGCAGGTTAAACACACATTAACTGCAGGGAGATTCTCTGCTTTCCAGGCGTAGAACAATCTTCATATGAGAGGTGTACATATTCACATAACACACACACGGGCAACAATCATAGGCAAAGTTAAAGAAAAGACAACATGCATGTCAAGGCACACACATAATGAGCCACATATTAAAAGCAGGTTAATATGTGAGTGCACAGACTTGGAACAAAAGTTATTCTATAAAGGGTTATAAATGAATGTAATCACAGAAATCTGAACATTGAGGTCTGCAGCAATCTTAAGAACATTGAATAAAGTGGATCCTGGGCAGAATTACTAACATAAATATAAAAGAGCTGAAATTTACAGTGTTTACTGCTGCAGGTAACCAATACAATGTTTCCATGAATCCACAGTATGAACCCCATACTCCGAGTTTGGTGTTTAAGTTAATTCATTCAAACCCCCCCCCCCTGCTTCAGCCACATCTTCCCTGCCAGATCACCTCTTTTCTTCTCATCCGGTGTGATGTGCCCTTCCTCTACCAGATCCTGTATGCTCAGCTAGTTGATGCCCTGATAAAAAGTCTGTGATGAAAACCCCTGATGAGATGAGTTTACTATGTGGATCAAGTTAGATGCAATGACAGGCTGGGCGTTAAGGAAGGTTGTAGCTTTTACAGTTGGGTAGCTGAAATGTAGTAATTTTCTCTGCATTTCTGTTTGAGCATAACATTGGTACTGGACTTGGTGTGGAAGATTAATTTTCTTCGCAAAGAAGTTGGCAAATTCATTGCAGGTCCTGGTAGAGTGGAGCTCCGGTGGAACAATAACAGGAGGGTTTATGAGTCTGTGGTGAATAAAGCGCTAGCATTTTTATTTTGTTTGGTTATTATTTCTGCAAAGAATTTTTCTCTTGCATGTTTTAGTGATGAGTGATAGCTTTGCAGCCTCTGTAGATTTCATAATAAACGTGAAGGCAGGTTTCACGCCATTTCAGCCCTACAACAAAGTTTTATTCCACATGTCAATGAGGCATTTCTCCATGGAGATTTCTTCCTCCCAGAGATGACCTTAACTTTAGTGGGAGTAATGGAAAGTCTGAAATCTTAGAATGGAAATTATCCAAACTCATTCAATTCAATTAAATTAAATTTATATATTTCGAATTCATGAAACATGTCATCTCAAGGCACTTTCCAAAGTAAAAAAAATTCCTCTCTAAAGCCGGGCATACACTGTACGAGTTTTTGCCCTTTTCGGGCCGATTCTTCAGTCATGCGAGTAATTTTTGGATCAGGCCGAATTTCAGCTTGATCGTGCTCCTGCGTCGTGTCGTGTACAGGCGGTAACGAGGGCCGATCGGCCTCTCATGACCACCTCCTGATCACGAATCGGACGGTCGGTTGAAAATCAAACATGTTTGAAATTCAGTCGGCCCTCGTGAGCGATGGTGAGCGCCTCCTGCTGTTGAAGCAGAGCTACGAGCCGATTTCCCCCAACCTGGCGCACTGCGCACGCACAAACAGGTAAATTCTTCTTCGTCTTCTCAAACGAAAACATAGGAGTGGAGAGAAGCATGACGGCAGTATGTGTGACATGGAGTCAAACTACGGAGGAGCAACTCTTGGAATTTTCAAATCAGCGCATTTTGTTCTAGTAAGTCTCATATTTAACAGTGAGCATCGACACTTCCGCCTTTTTCTTCTTCTGTTTACGTTTGGCTTCCGGGTAGACGAGTCCGATTAGCGCCTTCTCTCTACGGGGCTGAGTCCGACGTGTGGTTTTCATACGTTCTGTGTGAGCACTGCGGTCGCATCAGAGCGTCGGGACATACAGTGTGAGAACACATATGGTGAGCGGTGAACTTTTAAACCTCGCGGTTCCGTCGTACAGTTTGAGATGTATATAAGTACCACGACTGAAAAACTCGTACAGTGTACACCCGCCTTAAGGAAACCCAGCAGGTTGCATCAAGTCTCTCCAAGCAGCATTCACTCCTCCTGAAAGAGCGTAGAGCCACAGTGGACAGTCGTCTGCATTGTTGATGGCTTTGCAGCAATCCCTCATACTGAGCATGCATGAAGCGACAGTGGAGAGGAAAACTCCCCTTTAACAGGGAGGAGAACCTCCAGCAGAACCAGAACCAGGCTCAGTGTGAACGCTCATCTGCCTCCACCCACTGGGGCTTAGAGAAGACAGAGCAGAGACACAGAAAGCACAGAAGCTCACATTGACCCAGGAGTACTTTCTATGGTAGAGAAGACAGAGCAGAGACACAGAAAGCACAGAAGCTCAAATTGACCCAGGAGTACTTTCTATGTTAGATGGTAATAGTGGATGATCTGGTCTGGTAATAGTGGATCATCCCCTGGATGATGTCACATAATCATAACCTCTGAAAATAAAAGCGAAATAACGATTGTAATTCTATATTACACAACCTCAAAGCTTCAGGAACCTAATTTCCCTTACATTAAGCCAAATTAATCCCTTTTTACCTTTTATCATAAGTTATATTTATTTTGAATTAATTTGAATTATTTTTCAGTCAAACAATGTTAACCTTCCCCTGTTTTTCATTAACTGGACCTTTAATCTTAAATGATCTGGCCCAAACTTAATTTAAAAAAATGCTTCTGGCCAGGAAATCTTTGAAATGTATTTATGTCAGAGCTGCAGTCTCTGGACATAAATTAACATTTTTGAAACCGTGGCGTTAATCGTTTAACCGACTGAGGCACAGAATCACAAACCAAACATTCAACATGTAACACGCATGCAGGCCTGCTTTTCTTTGCTCTTTTTACTCATCTGTGGTCTTTCATTTCTCCAAATAGCTTGACTCCGTAAATACCAAATTTAATGCAACTATTTTGAATCATACGCGTTTCTCTTTCTAAAAATTCAAATTGCACAGAATTTTACGATCTGTTTAATAAGGATTCATTTCTTTGTGTCGCAGACACCTGGACCGCTGTTCCTATTTAAATATTTTACATCGATTTCCACAGTAAATTCGACAGGTTAGCCACCGTGGCTAAGAGGAAGTGTTCCCCTTAAGGTGTCCCCAGCACAACGACAATGCACCTTGTAGTTCCACTATGTGTTATAAGAATTATTATTCTGAAGTCACTATGGCCTCACACCACTTGGACATAGGAGGCCTGGAGACCTGATGTCTATGTATAAGATCCACTGTTTGCTGATTGCAAGGCCTAATGCTGCAGCTGCTGAGGGATACTGATTAATTATGATAGACTGTCTTTGTTTTGTCTCATGGGAAGGCCACGGTGCAGTATTAGGGGAAGCCCGAAAAGCGAGGCAGGCAGAGACAGGGCAGACAGAGACTGCAGCGGAACCGAGGGGTGCGATTACTTTCCAACTATGTGAATCTCTGCTCTGTTTCTCAATAAAAGTGCTGGAACGTCATACCACCGTCTCGTCATTTGGTAAAGATGGGAACTCAGTTACTATTGTTTAATATTCCACCCAAAACTCCCATAACACTATGTCACATATATATTTATTTTTTATTTATCTTTTTTATATTGTTTTATAATGGCCCGTTTCTATTTGTCTTGACATATCCACAGATAAGCCTATTTTAAGGGTCTTTAAGAGACCTTTAGGGGCCATTCAAACCTTTATATCCGCCCACGGCTTGGGGCTTCCCATCAAAACTAAGTTGTTTTTGTACAGAAACAACCCAGCTTTGATTAAGAATGTTAGAAAATTAACCTCCAAGCATATGTCAGAAAGGCAGCTTTAATATTTTATATGGATAATGTTGTGCCATATTACCGCCATGATGAATAATTGATGTCAGATTGAATTCTGAACAGTAGTATGGAAAAGTTAACAAAAGGAATTCCACCTTTGCTGCAAACATGGGACCCTTACTGGCACAAACAAGAGAGCCAGCAAGGACGGCCCCTCTCTCTCAGCAGGGTGCTTCTGTAAACACCCCACAGATAAAAGGTCAGAGAACTTCTGACCACCCTTCTCTTCAAATTCTTCTTTAGACTCCAAGCTGCTCGGACCACCCCTCCCTGGAGCAGACCAGGAAAAAGCTACTTCGGACCACGGGCCCTGGCCGGGCCTGACCGACACACAAGCCAGCACCTGGGAGAAAATTCTCGTCACCCTGGGGACATGTCTGGACAAATCAGAGTTAAGTCTGCTGTCTTAACCTCAGCGTGAGGAGCAGGAGGAAGAAATCCTGCCACGCCAAAAACAGCTTTGTTTATTTCTCCTCAGTCTTTACAGGGAAGTGAACCCCAGAAGGAGCTGGAATGCCGACAAAGGGCCCGCTTTGGAATGTGAGGAGAATCTGCTTAAATCAGACTGCATCCAGGTTAGAGAACATGGCAGAGACCAGGCCTCCGACCCCGACCACATGTTGCTGCAGAGCTAAGCGCTAGCCAGCTAAGAGCAAACCAACAACTTTCCTGCTTTTAAGTGCTCCTTCCTCGGATGGCCAAAGTGGACAAAACTCACACGAGGCAAATGACAGGTGTGGCAGAGGGACCCAAAATGGAAAGTTTAAATGGTTCATTTGGAAAATGTTTGTAAACCGTTTGCACACGGTGTCTTTGAACAAAGGGGCTAACGGAGGTAGCTCATTGCTAGCATTCGGTACCATGTCATTGTCGAGTGTGTTTTTATGGTTATAACAAAGGTTATCTCCACAAGGGTTTCATATATTGATGGGACATTAATGTTTACCTTATCCAGCCCACTCATTATGACTAAATATAATGAGCGGGCCGGATCAACTTTATAAAGTCTTTAAAGTTGATGCCGAAAACCCGCTAGCCAAAATGATGTTAGCTTTGTTAACATCCGGTTCCGGACATGCAAAGGAGCTTGTTTTAAAGTATAACGCTTGTTGTTTCGCTCCGCCGTCGGCCGATAGAGCTATGAGCCTTATTCCCGCATTAATATTGAATATTAATGTCAGTTTAAACCTTAACCTTATTTTCTTTGAGCAGCTGCTGGCCGTAATGTCATCTTCTGTGTTGTCCCTCAGCAAAAAATAATAAAAAAGAACCACTCCCAGGTTGGGTGGAATCACCAATTTGTTAAGAATTGACTACATCCAGTTGCGGTTCTCCCAGGTTTTTTACCTGACAAAAGTGGTATATGGTGGCTGAGGCTGGCAGATGGTAACTGGTGAGGGATCCAGAGTGCGCCTCAGCAGACAGGAGGGAAGAGATAGATAACCAGAGGAGGGTAACCAGCGGAATCCAGGGAGAGGGTCTCACGCCCGGCTTGGTAACACCAAGTGGGTATGAGTGGAGTACTAGAGCAACATCTGAGTGTCGGGGATTCCTGAGACGCTGGTTCTTCGAGCGTGATGTCGAGGCGGGTGAGTACACCAAAAACATCAACTAAAAAAAAGCAGGAGACTCGAGGTTAGGAAAAGATTCAAGGTTCGAAAAAGGTCTTACAGGTACAGGAGCTTGGTCAGGGGCCACGTCGTACCACAACTGGCTTAAGGCTCTGGCGTCGTCCATCTGTCTGCGCTCACCTTAAGAAACCAGATGACGCTGCTCCGAAACGAGACGCAGGTGTGGACCACGCCCCCCAGCCAACTAGAACCACCTGTGGAGCAGATAAAGTATCTGTGATACTTTATCAGCTGGTTCTGCTGTTCTTTTTCTATCTCTCTTTGCAGGTGTAGAAGCAGACTCGGAGGATGTTATCTTGTTCTTTCTTTTTCCTCTATTTTTGTCACCTTTCCTCCATTTTAGCATTTTGTCTCATCTTTTTCTCTTCATTTCCTTCTCTTCTACCTATTCCTTTTTGTGGCCATTTAATGTGAAATAGTCCCAGAATAGTATCCAATAAAGATGTTTTACATATGCAGAGCACTATAATGAAAGCAGTAAGGCTCCACCTGTGAAAGTAAATCTGTTGAGCTCTCTTTGGCATTAGGACAATAATTTTAATGCGACACTCCCAGACAGGAAATGTAAATAAATGTGTGTAGAGAATTGTATAAAACATGAATTTAAAATCAAACTTCTTTTCAGCAAAAGTATTGAATTGTTTTTTTCTAATTTATTCTGCACAATGTGTGATTAATTCTCAAATTTTCCTTTGGACAACTGCATTTTTCTACATCTATTTCTGTATTTATTTATTATAAGTCAACACCTTACTTTTTTGTGTGGTTTCCACAGATCCCGAGTCAAAAATAATCACAACACTAGAGGGGGGCACTTATTTTTGAATAAGGGGGAAAAACATATTAGCTCTCATACTGGGAAGCAATGGCTGCTGCGTTGTTTGGTCGCCTGATCGCTAACGGAGGCAGTAGTGTTACACTTAGATCAATCAAGGTTACAATATTGATCCCCTCAGGGGAATAAGTCTTTTCATGTGAAGACAAAAAAACGTGAAAATATAATTAGGGCAAGATAAAAAGGTAAGTAGAACAAAATACAACACAATTAGTTAGAAGTAGTAAGTATTTAAGCACCTTTCACAGTCAAAGAAATCACAAATCGCTGTACAGAAAACCAGTAAAATAATTAAAATAAATTGATAAAAATAAGACAAATTGACAATAAAATCTCAACAAAATAAACATTAAAAAAAAAAAGGCCTGTTTAAAAAAGAACATTTTAACTGTTTCTAAAAAGAGTCCAAAGAGTAGGGCTGGGCGATAAATCGATTTAATGGATTAATTAAAATTTACGGAAAAAAGAGAAAACTTTGAAGCATCCTGAAGAAAAAACTGAACTACATTGTCTTATAACTGGGATCAATGGGACTGATGCTGAATAAATAAACGGAAAGATGTGGCTTGGTCACACGTTTGTAGATCCTTCTGCCCCTGCAAAAGTAAAAATCAGGGGCTCTGTTCAAGGCCAGCAGGTCTATGCCTGGTAAATCAGAGGTGGAGAGACCTTTCTAATACCTGCATACTGTTGGGTTCACAGGAAAGAATTATTCTCAAAGGATATTTTAAATTCTTTGTATCTTTGAAAGCAACAAAACATCTTAAGCTATAGATATTATGATGAATTTCTTATATCATTGATTGATTGCAGAAGAGCTGTTTTAAATTGGTGCTGATAAACCACTCAGTAAACATCATCCTGATTCGGGTTGCTCAGTGTCCTCCTTTCCCCTGGCCTTTTCCTTTTGCCTAATCTGGCCTTGAAAACCTTGTCTGAGCAGAAGCGACCTGGTCCTCCAGGTCCAGGATTCAACCTGGACTACGATCAGACAAGATTAACCCTGCTCGTTCTGCCCCTCTGTCATGGTGTCAACCCAGACAAAAACATGACTTAAGCTGAAGTTGTGCCTCAGGCTTGTTGCCCTGACTAATATGGAGTTAGCCTCTTTTACCGCTCCGTATTTATCAGAAGAGGCTGGCTGATGGGCTGAGAGGGAAACCTACTGGGTCTTTAGATGAGCGAAGGACACTGTCAAGAGCTTGTTAGGAGAGTTGGGGTGGGAGCCAGAACAAGGACCGGAAGGTAGAAGATCCTGGGCTTCTCCCTAAACACAAAGGAGGTTAAAGACAATTGTATACTAGTTCTTATCTGTAATCAAATAATTGGATCATTTGTTGGATTTTGTGTTTCATGGTCACAATCCCAGCTCCTGGTTGGGATCCAGTGATGAGCCTGCTCACATCGAGGGCACACACCATGGACTCGGTGTTGTTTTGGTGTGTTGTGTTCCTGCTGAGGGGCTGTTGTGGACAGCTGGCTTGTCTGATCCCTCTTGTCTGCTCTGAAATAGGTATTACTGGCAGCACTAATTAAGCTGATTATCTGTTTGGCTCAGGAAACCACCAACCCTGGGGCAATCCCAGCAGCTAGTGGGGCCATGAACTCCACCTCCCTGTGGGGTGTTCAATCATTTTATCATATTCTACTGGAGCTTACCTCCAGTAGAATATGATAAAATGATTTCATCAGTTTTAATACATTTTATGTAAAGGTGGATTTTAAACTTTTTAAATGAAATTCGCCTTGATTATTGTTACTCTTAGAAACCATACTATTTCTTTTTTAGGCAATTAAACCTTAAAGGAAAATTTAAAAAGCTGTATAACTTTTCCTATTACCTGGTTTTAAAATTCAATAAAGTTTTATCCATATAGCTCCAATCCACGTCACATCATCTCAAGGTTCTTTCCAAAGTCAGCTTCCATCAGATCCTCCAGGTTGGTGAGAAAGTTTCCTCTCTAAGGAAACCCAGCAGGTTGCATCAAGTCTCTCCAAGCAGCATTCACTCCTCCTGAAAGAGCGTAGAGCCACAGTGGACAGTCGTCTGCATTGTTGATGGCTTTGCAGCAATCCCTCATACTGAGCATGCATGAAGCGACAGTGGAGAGGAAAACTCCCCTTTAACAGAGAGAAGAACCTCCAGCAGAACCAGAACCAGGCTCAGTGTGAACGCTCATCTGCCTCCACCCACTGGGGCTTAGAGAAGACAGAGCAGAGACACAGAAAGCTCAGAAGCTCACAGTGACCCAGGAGTACTTTCTATGTTAGAGAAGACAGAGCAGAGACACAGAAAGCACAGAAGCTCACATTGACCCAGGAGTACTTTCTATGGTAGAGAAGACAGAGCAGAGACACAGAAAGCACAGAAGCTCGCATTGACCCAGGAGTACTTTCTATGTTAGATGGTAATAGAGGATGATCTGCCTCCCCTGATGATGTCACAGCTAACAGAACACCCGACCAGGTGTACCTTCTATGAAGAGAAAAATAACAGAGATCAAAAAGTTAAAAGCTGAGCACTCTTCTAACACTGACCTTTTACACATTCTCAGGACTCGATCCCGCGCCGTTTTCCTGCCCCGCACCGTGGCTCTGCCTCTGCCTCCACATCTGAGGGTTCTACAGACCTTGTCACATTTGAAAACAGGCTTTAAAACTTCCTTTTTACACAATGTTATTAATGGTCTCCTTTAAATGCTTTGTTTTGCTTTCAGTTTATTTGCATGTAATTCCTGAAATCTTTTACTTGTGTATTTTAATTACATTTTAATGTCCTTATATTATTATCTGTTTTCTATTGACTGTAGCACTTTGAGATTTGTTAAAAATGTAAAGTGTAAATTATTATTATTATTATTATTATTATTATTATTATTATTATTATTATTATTATTATTATTATTGTTGTTGTTGTTGTTATTATTATGAAAGCTATGGGTAGGCAAACTGCAGCAGTACTTCCACTGTCCTGTTTGCAGGGCTTCCACCCCTGGGATTAGTGTTTAGCTGATGAATAGTTGTCTTTCAGTCTCTATCTGTGCTCCCATGAGCATTGCCATTTCTCTGGTTTCACTCACTGAGAACAGCTCGCTTGAACTGACTTGGGGCCTCGGGCTTTCTACCGGACCCAACTCAACAAAGCTTCTGTGACACAGGTAGTTTCAGTTTCTCCACAGGAAAGCGCAGGGGGATTAAGGCTGCAGAGAATCCTTCCTGTAACAGAGCATATCTGTAAACAGACAAAATATCTCTACATATCTGAGTAGTAATGGTCTAAAAGACACTAAGAGGGAAATTTGAGCATATTTAACTCTGTGGAGATTATGAAGCGGAGGTGGAAAACTTCCACCCAACAGACAGTGCCTTGCAAAATTATTCAGAAACCCAGAAATTTTATTTAAATTTTTACGTTTCTTAAGGTTTTCAATTCAATGTATTTTATTTATATAGCACCACCTTAAACACATCACCTGAAGGCTCTTTACAAAGTCAGTTCAATCAGATCCTCCAGACTGGTTGATTTAAGGTTTTCTCTCTAAGGAAACCCAGCAGGTTGCATCCATTCCTTGATTTACAGCATGTATTCCTCCTGGATGAACATGGAGCTACAGAGGACAGTTGCTGGTATTGTGTCATTGGCTGTGCAGCAATCCCTCATGCTGAGCCTGCATGCAGCGATAGTGGAGAGGAAAACTCCCTTTTAACAGAGAGGAACCTCCATCAGAACCAGGCTTGGAGTCAACAGCCATGTGCCACGATCCACTGGGGGTTTGACAGTAAGTTGCAGTAAAAGGTCAGCCAAAAGCTGTGTCTAGGAGAGAAACAGGGTAACCCTGGGGTTCCACTGAATATGGCAGTGGTGTGGTGCGCTACGCCTTCAGAGCTCCAGTCATTCACAGCAGTTCCACCCAGCGTGCTACGGCACATTTCTGAAGTTTCCCACATGTGTCAGGGCTGCTAAAACACGTCACTGTTCTACATCTACTGCTTGCTACACCAACTCCACCTCAATCTGACGGTGGAGTCACAACTCATTTAGTAGCTCAAGGAAATATTTTAGTCTAAATATTTTAGGCTAAAATATTTAGCTGTTTAATAGTTTTTCTTTTTTTTTCTTCAATCCCACCGTTATGTTTAGTAATTTCTGCCAAAAGCTGCAGCATTTTGATTGAATCCATCCAAAGCCAGTATTTACTCTGATTGGATGAAAATAAAACCTGTCTGTGATTGGCTGGTGGAGTGGACAGTTTTTGAAGTGGCCAGCGCAGAGACAGAGCCGAGCGAGCGCACAGCTGGTGTTGAGCGTGGAAGGAGCAGAGATGGAACTGACTGGGTTGAGTTTATCAGAGTTGAACGCGTGCCAGACGGGTAATGAGCGCGCGTGTGGTGTTTAAACGCTGAATACCCGTCTGACTGCGTGCTCCTATTGGTTCCTGCTTGATTGAGTCAAAGGCACAAAGATAACGCCATAAGAGCTGGCTTTGAAGAAAGTGCATTGAACAACATGCTGATCTTGTATTTGTCTGTAAACTGACAATGGAGGGAATTTTTGGCTTCTTTGCCTTTTTTAAAAAGTAGTGGAAAAATAGAATAGAATAGCTTTATCATCATACATTAGGGCATGACGAAAATACAGATAGCTCACTAAAACGGTGCATAAAGAAAAACAACTTACAACATAATAAAATCAAACTAATATCAGATCAAATAGAAACTACCACTCTACTACAAATCTAGATTGACCCTGGATAGAAACTATTACTGAATCAATTTGTCTTCTTTCATGACAGCCAGTGGTGCTTTACACTGAATTACTCCCCAGGCGGAAAACCGCGCACATACACAACAAAGCAAAAATCAGTTACAGGTATTCCTTCAAATACCAGCTAGACCTGAAATGAATAAACCTTTTCAGCCTATTAACTAGAAGCTGCCAAATAGCCTTGATCTGGACTGCAATGCTTGAAGGTTTGATGTGATTCAATGCAAATACCTCTTACCAACAGTTTTTTAGGTGGTTCCTCCTCCTCCTCCTCCTCCTCCTCCTCCTCCTCCTCCTCCTCCTCCTCCTCCTCCTCACTCCTATGACTGGCATCACACTTCCACTGAAACTGGCCTCCTCAGCTACAACTTACAATAACAGCAAAAATAATAAACATTATAGATGTACAGTGTTAAAAACAAATGCTATAAAAACAAAGGAAACCGCTAAACACACAAACACTAAGAGAATTACTCACTTTATTTCTATTTTTCTTGGGATTGTAAAAAATTGTTAATGTAGAAACACAAGAAAACTGGATTTTGCATATAGTTGTTAAAATATTTTCCTTGGAACACAGACTCTCTCCTGTAATGTCTTCGTTTTCCAGTATGGATTGTCATTCATTTCAATTAATAAAGCAGAGTAATTATTTACTGAACACTCATAATATTCTGTCTGGGATGGGATGGTATCGTGTAGGGAGTGTTTGCTACCCTGTAGTCCTGCTGCTCGCTCCTTACTGGCCTGGTTGACTGGAACCACGCTGACCTCGGCTCCAACAGTTAAAAACTATGAACTCTGTGTGGATACGTCGGTATTATGTATTTTAGTAATTCCATTCTTGCTTTATTGAACTCTGTTGCTCCTGTTAAGATTACTATACCCTGGCTTAATGTAGAACTTCTAAACTTGAGGAGAAAATGTTGAAAGGCTGAGCGCTGTTGGCGATTCTCTAGACTTGAAGTATTTCTCCAGGCTTGGAAACTCAACTTGTCTCTTTTTCAATCATCCATATCTACAGCAAAAGCTACCTACTTCTCTAATCTCATTATAAACCATAAGCATAATTAAAACCTTTATTTAATAGTGTCCCAACCTACTGAGGCTAAATCAACCACCTGCAGTTCAAATTTGACAGCTCATGACCATTACCATTTAACCAATGGTAACAGGGCTGAGTTGTCAAAAACTGAAACCTGCTTGTCTGCAATTAGGGGCTTGCTTATCTGATCATTTCCTGCTTCTTAACCCCGATAAGACCGATTTAATGGTCATTGGACCTAAAAAATTTCACCTATGTCACAAAATGTAGATGCTCTTATGCATTTGTATCTTTATGCATTGATTACTGTAATGCTCCCCTGCTGCTCGCATCTTGACCAAAACTGGGGAATTATGAGCACGTCACCCCAGTACTGACACCATTCACTGGTTGCCTCGTCAGGTTGGAGCTGATTTTTAGAGCTTGCTGCTCATCTACAAGTCTCTAAAGGGTCTGAGGCCTTCTTATCTATCCGACATTTTGCACCTGTACGCTCCGCCTTTTAACAAAGTCCTTAAGGCTAAAAGGAAAACTGTAAGGGAACGTTTTCCTCTCGTCCTGTCTCTGTGGAACAATCGGCAGGTTTGTTCTGTGGAGCCAAGATAAAGACTCACTGGCTCACTTTATGTCATGCTGCTTAATTCAACTAAATTGTTTTAATACTGGTGTTTCCTTTAGTTTTTATGTTTTACCTGTTTTAAATTGTATTGTTTTATTTCTTGTTTTACTCTTTTTATCACCTACTGTTCAGCACTTTGAATGAAAGCACGTTATAAATAGTTATTATTATTATATTATTATTATTATTATTATTATTATTATTATTATTAATAATAATAATAATAATAATAATAATAATAATAATAATAAAAACAGTGGTAAAAAGTTAACTGGTTAATTTTGCACACAGGCTACATCCTGCAGACATTTTGTCTACTCCATTAATCTCTTTCTCATTTCTTTCCAGCATCTTTGCTACTTTATCTCGCTCCACTTTTTTTTTTTTTTTTACTATGAGAGGTCGTTTGTATCTCGCATTATACCAGATTTACTCAGCCTGATGCAGCTTTGCGTCACCTGCGGCCGCAGGGCTGCTTCACACCTGCGCATATCGGCTGCGTTTTAGTATTGGGTAGAACGGGAAAAAAGCTTTTTGACCACTGAACGGTTCGGCCTGAAACTGAAAGCCTCCGTTAGACAATCACACTGTATCCATTGCACGGTTCATTGAGATCCAGAACTGCTTCTCCTTATGGCCTTTCCTCGTTTTATTTAACCTGCAGCCTGTCCGCCTCTGTACAGGGCAGCAGCATCTTCTTACAGCAAGCAGGGCGCCTGCAGCTGCCAGGGCCGCCAACTCCTCACACTGATAGATAATGGAAATTGCTTTTGAGGCGCAGATTACTTTTCCTTTTTCTTTTTTGAATTGCTCGTGCCGCCCCATATGTGTTATTGAAAAAAGTGCCGCCCCGGTTGGCTGCCTGGTTCGCCTGTGCCAAAAACACCCACTGATGGCAGCTAAACAGCTGGTAGCCAGGGTTGGTGCTGTCTGCTCTGATCTTAAAATAATGGGAGTGACTAGAAATCCCCATGAAGAGCTGGGAAATTTCATCGGAAAGGGGATGGATGGATGGAAGGGAGGGAGGAGGGAAGGATGGATGGAAGGAATGAAGGAACGATGGATGGAAGGAAGGAATGAAGGAAGGAAGGGAGGGAGGAAGGAGTTTAATAGAAATCTCCATGCACCTCCTGAACAAGCCCGTATCAGAGCTCCCCATGTAAAGATGCCAAGCCAGCAATGTCAAAGAAATGGTAGTTACAGTAATAATGATTTCAAATAGTTATACCTCAGTTATAAGTTGCTTTGCTTTCAGGTGCTTTCTCACTTTGGATAAGTTAACTTTAACAGTGCATAAATAACTGTTGCTTGGGACATGAACATAAGGTCCTTATCTCTTAGTGTTGTTGGGAGGAAGCATATTTAAGGGAATAATTTTCCAACCAGAAACCAGAAACAGGTCCGCTTTGCTTTGGTGTCCCTTCTTTGTGTCTCTGATTATACAGGACTGTTTACTTCAAACTCAAAGCAGTGAAAAGAAAATACAGGAGGGATGGGAATGGGTGTAACCATAACGATGGGATATCAGACATGCAAGAACATGTTCTGTCAGAGAACAGAGTTTCCAGGTAATGTTCTTGTAAAAAACATCAAAACCATGACTCACTCCCTGCCATGTGACCTCAGAAAAGTGCTAAAAATAAAACCCAGAAGTTGTTCCCATAAAATAAAAATGACTGTGGCATACAGTAGACAGAAAAAGGGCATTTGGATTTAAAGTAATTATTTTTTTAACTCCCATTTAAATCAGGGGTATTCAGTTTAAACTGCTAGAGGTGCGGATAAGTATTATTTCTACCAATGGGGGTCCAAGCATTTAAGTAACACAATACAGATTTATTTCTTCACTTTCAGATTTGTTTGTCAAAAGTTATTTAAAGATACAGTTTCTTGCTCTTTAAGAAGATTTATTTGGCTTTGAACATACATCCTCAAACTTGAGGTAACAGATTTGAAACTATGGACAAAGTCTCACATTAACTTAACTTGGAATAAGGGAAGTCTACATGTCCATCAATAACTAACTTAAAATACACTTCAAATATTCCTGACTGAGATCTTAAAACCTCCAAAAATAGTGAATTGACATTCTTAAACAGGCAAGCCAATGTTGGTTTGTTAGTTTAGAAGTTTAGTTTAGTTCTTTGATGTTCTTCTACTTGCAAATGTACAAATTGCCTTTGAAGACAGCCTACATCTGCCCATTTGTAGGTCTCAAAATTGTGGTGACATATTCCAAAATAAATAGATTTTTTAATGAAACAAAGTTGTTTTAATCGAAAATCGAACTGATCTTAATCCTCACTGAAATTTTCAGAGACTTTTTATTCTAACCTAAAGGTGTATTGGACGATTTTTCTGTAAATGTAGGAAAGTAATGCCCAAGTCACTTTTTGATAATCTGTGCATGTGTAAGGTGAACTTCTTAATGTTCAAAGCCTATGGTGAGAGCAGAGCTACAATGAACGTTTAACACCGAAGCTAACCAGATATATGAACAATAGAAGTGTGCAGCAAGAGAAAACTAGCAAGGAACAAACTGTCATGGCTGGACTGGAGAGGACGGGCTTGATCTGAGATACATGAAATGTTGGATGAGCTCAGGAATGAGACGGGAGGCGGAGACGGACGGCTGTGGGGCTGATGATGGAAACTATCTCATAGGGACCAGTAAAACGAGGACACAATTAGCGGCAGGAGGACCTGGCTGGAATGTCCCTAGTGGACAACCAAACTCTCTGACCGGGGTGGTAGTTGGGAGCCGGAATTCGCCTCCGATCAGCGAAGCGACGGTTTAATTCAGCTGACTTCTTCAGCTTTAGATTGTCTGAGCCCAGAATTGTTTGCAGCGGTTGATGTGAGTCTCAACAGATGGGACCGCGATCTGTCTGTGGTCCTCGGGAAGGAGAGGAGGCTGGTACCCCAAGGAGGTCTCGAAGGGGGAAAGGCCTGTAGCGGAGGAGACATGGCTGTTGTGTGCATATTCGACCCAGAGCAAATATTGGTTCCAGTCGGTGGGGTTTGAGGAAGTCAGACAACGCAGAGCGGTTTCCAGCTCCTGGTTTAGCCGCTCTGACCGTTGGTCTGCGGGTGGTAACCAGAGGTTAAGGAGTACCTGGCACCAATGGCCGAGGCAAACTCCTTCCAGACCCGCGATATAAATTGAGGACCACGGTCAGACAGAACATCCTGCGGGATGCCATGCAGGCGAAAAACATGCTTCACCAGGAGCTGGGCCGTCTGGAGAGCTGAAGGGGGCTTTCTGAGGGGAATGAGGTGGCAAGCCTTAGAAAACCGGTCAACAATGGTAAGGATTGTGGTCATGCCCTGAGAGGCGGGTAGGCCCGTGACAAAATCTAAGGCTATGTGGGACCATGGACGTTCTGGGATCGGCAGGGGCTGGAGCAGGCCCGCGGGAGGTCTATTGGAGGGTTTGTTTCGTGCACACACAGGGCAGGAGAGGACAAATTGTCTAACATCTTTGGACAAGGAGGGCCACCAAAAACGCCAGGAGATGAACGTGAGGGTTCTATGGACACCGGGATGCACTGAGAATTTCTCAGAGTGTGCCCACTGGATAACCTGAAGCCGCACGGACGAGGGGACGTAGGTCCGGTTGGGCGGGCCGTTTCCCGGATCAGGGTCGGAGTGCAGGGCTCGGGAGATGAGGTCCTGAATCTCCCACTGCAGTGCACGAAAGGTGCAGGTCGGAGGTAGGATGGGGGCGGGTTCCTCAACGGAGTCCAGGGGCGCATACAGGCGGGAAAGGGCGTCGGGTTTTAGGTTCTTGGAACCCGGGCGGTAGGAAATTGTTAAATTAAATCGGGAAAAAAAAGAGACCAACGGGCCTGCCTGGGGTTGAGGCGTTTGGCTGTCTGCAGGTAGGCCAGGTTCTTATGGTCTGTCCATATCAACACGGGCTGCTCGGAACCTTCAAGCCAGTGGCGCCATTCCTCTAGGGCTAATTTTATGGCCAAAAGTTCCCTGTCCCCGAAGTCGTAATTGCGTTCTGCAGGGGACAGACGACGGGAGAAGAAAGCACAGGGATGCATCTTCTGATCTTGGTCTGAGCACTGAGAGAGCACGGCCCCCACTCCTGTGTCGGAGGCGTCGATCTCCACTACAAACTGTTTGGTTTGATCGGGGTGGATGAGGATGGGAGCTCGAGAGAACCTCTCTTTTAAATTGCAGAACGCAGAGTTAGCCACCGTACTCCACTCGAAAGGGATCTTAATGGATGTGAGGGCATGGAGGGGGCGGCGATCTGGCTGTAACTGCGGATGAAGCGGCGGTTGAAATTGGCAAACCCGAGGAAACGTTGCAGCTCCTTGCGGTTCTCGGGCACCGGCCACTCGAGGACAGCCTTGATCTTATCTGGGTCTGATCGGACCCGCCCCCCTTCCAAGATCAGACCAAGGAAGGTAACGGAGGGCTTGTGGAACTCGCACTTTTCGGCTTTGATGAAATGTCGGTTCTCGAGGAGTCGTTGGAGTAAGAGGCGCACATGATGTTGATGCTCTGAGAGGGTTTGGGAGTAAATGAGGATGTCATCCAAATAAACAAAAACGAAGAGGTTCAGGAAATCACGAAGTACGTCGTTTACCAGAGCTTGGAAAACCGCCGGAGCGTTGCAGAGACCAAAGGGCATCACCATATATTCGAAGTGACCCAGAGGTGTCTTGAAAGGCGTTTCCCACTCATCCCCCCGGGGGATCCTGACCAAGTTGTAGGCATTACGCAGATCTAACTTGGTGAAGATTGTAGCGGACTGAAGTGGTTCGAGTGCAGAGGAGAGGAGCGGGAGCGGGTATTTATTTTTGACCGTAATAGCGTTCAGCCCGCGGTAATCAATACATGGGCGAAGGGTGCCATCCTTTTTAGCGACAAAAAAGAACCCAGCCCCGAGGGGGAGGACGATGGTCTAATCAACCCAGCAGCTAGTGACTCTTTCATATATTTCTCTAACGCCTGCTGCTCGGCTCGAGAAATATTGTACAGGCGGCCGGTTGGCAGTGGCGCACCCGGCAGGAGGTCGATCGCACAGTCGTACGGCCGATGGGGCGGCAACGAGCTTGCCTGAGACTTACTGAAAACCAGCTTAAGGTCTCGGTATGGCTCTGGTATTAGTCCTAAAATCTCCGGATCCACCTCAGCTGAGGGCTGAGCGGAGATCGGGCTGACCGGGACCGCCGACTGTAAACAACTAGAGAGGCACTCAGGTGACCAGGCTTCGATTCGCCGGTCGGTCCAGTTTATGTGTGGGTTGTGCTGTTTCAACCACGGAAAGCCCAGGACAAGCGAAGCCTGTTTTACAGGAAAAATTAAAAAGGTAGTTCGTTCTCCGTGGTTCCCCAGAACTCCGAACTCCAGGGGCTTAGTTTGGTGGGTAATACATGGGAGAATCCCACCATTTAGGGCTGAGACGCTGAGAGGTGTGCGAAGGGGCACAGTTTCGAGCTGGGAACGAAGAACAAAAGACTGGTCAATTAAATTAAAATCACATCTCACAGACAAGCTAAACCAGCCAAGATTACCTTAAACAATATTTAACTTAGCAGAAGTTTAATAACATTTTTTAATGTTCTTTGAAAGCAAGTTACGTTTTTTTTTCTGATAAACTTTAAGCATTTTTATTAAGCTTTTTAAAAATGGAACCTCTCATCCATGGATTTTCTATACCTGCTTTTCCGTACAGGTGTTACGCCATGCCGTATCTGATGGGGAAACGCGGCTTGACGTAACACAGGACCGTGGGGGAGCTGGTGACTCTCCAGCAGTCAACGGGCAAGAGGTGGGAACAGAGAGTCCATCCTGGACAGGTCACTGGGCTAAAATATAACCGTTTTTATAAACTTAAAAAAAAGTGAATGCCTTTTTATAAACTGATGAGTTGTGATAATTAATTGGTGAGCAATAACGGGCAAAGCAGAGACTGATTATTATAATGTGCGATCTGTGTCGTGTTGGTTTTGTGTCCCTCTTTGTCCATGGCTGTTGTTGGCCTTGTATGATCATAGGATTGATTTATATTGAATGTGACAGGGAGTTAATGTACAGGTGTGAAGAAGATGATGTAATGATGCAAGCTGCTGTCTTTTGAATCAGCTGCAGTTTATGGAGGGTTTTGAAATTGTAAAGTGGAAAGGTGAGTGGACTGTGGACCAGTTTGGCAAAAGTGTGAAGGAAGAACTTGATGCTGTAAATATGAAAGTTAACCAGGTGATGTTATGGATGTGGAAAGTGAAGAAGATTATGCAGAGGGCTGTCCAGGGTGGAGCCAAGGCTCTGAAGCTGAAAGGTGGGAGAGATACAGGAATAGGGGGTTTTCAGCTGACGTCACGCTCACGTGACTACTCAGCGCGTCCGCCATATTGGGTGGCAGTCGTTTTGCACCGTTGACCTGCATTGTATGACGCCTTAGGCAGTATTGGAAGTGAACAATGGGGAAAACGTGTTTAATGGTTGGTTGCACGGCCCGTGGAGGTGGAGATCAACACTCTTTCTATCGCCTACCAGCCGTAATCGTGAATCAGTGTGAAAAAACAAAACAGCTGTCTGAACAACGCCGTCACCTATGGCTGACACGGATATCCAGGTCCGATTTGGACGGTGTTAAGCTGGAATACGCCAGAGTCTGCGGTGCTCACTTTGTCACAGGTTAAGTATTTAAAACATATAAGAAGAATATATTAATAATAGGGCTTGGGCGTTATGACTTATTACTTTCCGCGGCTGTCATGTTGACTGCCTCCGCCGCCTCTACTGCCTATTACTACCGTGTACTGTACTCCCTCTCTCAGCCGTGTTTTAATTTGATTAATTTCACCTTAACTTGATTTCAACCATGGTAAACCGTTGCTGTATTGTGGGCTGTAACAGCGCAACACATGATCGCCATGGGAAAAACATAGAAACAGATTAATTTTCCACCGCTTTCCTGCCTGGAGGCGCAACCACGGAGAACAACTGTTAGCGATAACAAAGAGTCGTCGGCTCGCTTGGATCGCGGCTGTAAGTCGACCGAACATAACTTTCCACAGTATCCTGATGTCAATGAGAGTGTGTTCTAAACGTTTGAAACACATAGCAGCTAGTTAAAAGTACATTACATTCGCGAGTGGTTGTTAGCGCTAACGGTTAGCATGTGCAAGAGCCCGTCTGAGCACAGCTTACCTTTGAACGAGTTGCTGTGTTCCCACTGTTTGCTGGCTTTATGATCTGCAGCTCCTACCGGCGCCAATACGGTAAATACAACTTAATTTTGCACTGGTCATTGTTCTGCTTAAATAATTAAAGCCGCGAGCGGCGTCGATCAGCCTTGCAGCCAAGCGCCTTCGCGCACCGCCGGCCGTCAGCCACCGCAGAAGCATGCGACACATTTGCGTCGGATTGTTTACATTTTTACCATCTTATTAAAACTCACCCGTCCACGTATGATGGCGATTTCCTTGATGTACATAACCAGATGTGAACTGGTTGTGAGCCTCTAGACCCTTGTAAGCTCTCATTTCCTCAAGACTGTGCAGAGGGTTTTCACTGAACACCAGGTAATGCACTATGTCGCCGTGCTCTACATTTGGCCAATCATCTGGATTACGGCTAAACAAGGCACCGTGGAGGGCATAGGGGTCCATATGGTCGATCACGGAACATTTCCTCAGATATACGTCCTTATCTGGTCGCTCTAGCGTGCTGGCGTACTTATCCATTTGCGATACGATAATACGTGTACGACAACTAGAGATAAGGAAGTGTGCCACCCAATATGGCGGACCGGAAGTTGGCCAGTGACGTCAGTGAAAACCCCCTATTGTCAATGGAACTACCAGATTTGGTTAAAGTGGACTTGTTACAATAAGCAAATGAGGTTACTAAGGTGGCATGACGTCCACGGCCCGGGAATATATGGGCTGACTAGAAGAAACTTCAGTCAAATTGATTATTTTTGCTTTAACCCCTGAATATTATAGATTTATATTAATACATGTCTTGTGTCCTTCACATTTGTAAATTAATTTTTTTGTTTGTTTTTAAAGAGTATTATTACCTTTTCTGCTCAAAGCGGTTAAAGTAAATTAATACCCACTCCTGAGTCCCGACAGTAGATGGCGCAAGTTTAAAAACAATAGTCTAACCAACTGGACCTAGCTAGCTACCTGAAAGAGCAGCTGCTAGCTAACTTTTGAAATGACCCCCCCCCCCTCTGTTTTTTTTGCAAATCGCACACTGTATATATATATATATATATATATATATATATATATATATATATATATATATATATATATATATATATATGTACACACACATACACATATATACATATATACAATACATACATATACATATACACACAAGACTTTCAGGATTACTGCACGTGTTATCGCACAGTGAATTAAATAGATTATTGCTCATTAGTTATTACAGTTATGGTTACAGTTATGGTTACAGTTATAGTTACAGTTATAATTACAGTTATAATTACAGTTACAGTGCAGCATTGTATAATCTGATAGCAGCAGGAATAAATGACCTGCGGTAGCGCTCCTTTTTACAGACAGGATGTCTAAGTCTGTCACTAAAGGAGCTGCTCAGCTCCTCTACAGTCTGGTGCAGGGGGTGGAAGGTGTTGTCCATGATGGATGTGAGCTTGGACAACACCCTCCTCTCAGCTACTTCCTCCACAGAGTCCAGAGGGCAGCCCAGGACAGAAGTGGCCTTCCTCACCAGCTTATTCAGCCTCTTTCTGTCCCGCTCTGCGCTGCCAGGAGCCCAGCAGACGACAGCGTAGAGGAGGGCTGAGGCCACCACAGAGTCATAGAAGGTCTTAAGCAGAGGTCTGCTCACTCCAAAGGACCTCAGCCTCCTGAGGAGGTGGAGGCGGCTCTGGCCCTTCTTATACAGGGCGTCTGTGTTATGAGTCCAGTCCAGTTTATTGTTGATGTGAACACCCAGGTATTTGAAACTCTCCACAGTTTCTATGTCCTGCCCCTGGATGTTCACAGGTGAGTGAGGTGGAGGTCTTCTCCTGAATTCCATCACCATCTCCTTGGTCTTACTGGTGTTTAAGCACAGGTGGTTCTTCTCACACCAGTCCACAAAGTCCATGATGACCGACCGGTACTCCAGCTCGTTCCCCTCAGACACACAGCCCACAATGGCCGAGTCATCAGAGAACTTCTGTGGGGTATTTAAAAGGGAAGCTAGAATGAAGATATTCAGAGACAGGACAGACGCAGACTGCAGCGGGACCGTGGGGTGCGATTACTGTCCATCTATGTGATCTCTGCTCCAGATTCAGTGTTGGGCAAGCTACTTGTCCAGTGTAGTGAGCTAAGCTATCAGTTACTCAACAATAAATTAAGCTTCACTACACAAAAGCTACCACCTATAGAAATATAGCAAGCTAAGTTACACAAATGTGTTAAAAGTAGCTTAACTACATCAGAAGCTACTTAACGTTGTACCAACCTAATGTCAGATCAATTCAAAATGAGTCTGATACACTGGTTAAAACATTTATTAAAGATCAGCCAATGACCTAACACAGTGTAGACATTGCTTTATGAGCAGCATAATAAAATACAAACTGAAGTAATTACTGCTAGAAATGAAACAAAAAGGTTATTGGCCTAGTACGTGTGGTGGCGTTAATAACGTTTGGTGGCGTTTTTTGCATGTTATATTATCAGGGGGTTGTCTTTTATGTGCTCAGCCACTAGATTTAAAGGTGTTTTACCCAATAAGAACACTGCAGCACCAGACACAACCAGGAGGTCCCTGATCGTTGGGGAAAGGCAGAAAGAAGATGCACCATAAGCTTTTTCATATTTCTTTTGTCATTTTAAACATGAAACTACCAAAGCACAAGCCAAGTAGTAGAACTAAATGTTGAAAAGAAATTAAAAGCTAAATAAAATAAACCAGGTCACTTAATAAAGCTGCACTTTCTGTATGCTTTGTATTTATGTTCACATGATAATATTTTCAGAATTAATAATAACATTTCTGTTAAAGATTTAATTTATCTTCTGCACCAAGGGCATAAGTAGGGAGAACAAGCAGAGTGAGTTTTGTGTAATATCAGACTTTATTATTGAACTAAGCAGGATTTAGACAGGATCAGAAAGGAAGGTGCATCTTCTTTCTGCCTTTCCCCAACGATCAGGGACCTCCTGGTTGTGTCTGGTGCTGCAGTGTTCTAATTGGGTAATACACCTTTAAATCTAGTGGCTGAGCACATAAAAGACAACCTCCTGCTAATATAATATGCAAAAAACGCCACCAAACGTTATAAACGCCACCGCATGTATTTTACGCGAGCGCAAGTTTTTTACGTGACCGCGCCTTCTGGCTGGAAACGTGCGGTGGCGTAAAAAACGCGCGCTCGCGTAAAATACGGGTTGGAACTGCACGTTATTGTACGGACGATAATATGCCTAATTGGCTTGCCATAAGTTCCACTGCCGTATGCATGCGCATGTTTCAATAGATACAGACAGGAGAGGCAAAGTAGAAGCTCGCGCATGAACATGTCCAACCAACAACTCAGATTGGTTGTTCACTCTGAATGTTGTTTCAAAATAGCAAACCTGGCTTCATTTCTTAGTTATGTGTCACGTTCTGTTCTGGTTTATGTTTATTATTTGGTTAAAGTAGCTCTTTTCGCCCTTGGATTTATTTCCGTTTTTGGATTCTAGTTTAGCCCCTTTATTGTGTTAGTTATCTGGTCCCTGTTTTAGCTCTGCTTTTAGTTCTGTGCTTGGTTTGCTTGGTTTTGTCTTAGGGTTATTTTCTAGTGTCCTGTTTGCTCCCTTAATCACTCCCACCTGTCCTTGATTAGTTTCCCTCCGCTCACCTGTTCTATCCGCCTATTTAAACCTGCCTTAGTTCTCTGCTCCCCGTTGGTTCGTCACACTTGTCACCCATGCGTCCGCTGCCTCAGTTTGGTAAGAGCTCCCAGCACATTGATCCTGTCTGTAACCTGATCTGTTTTGTTCTGCCCAGTTCTGTTGCCGGTTCCCTGTCAAGTTGTCTGGATGTCTGCCTTACCCTTTTTGGATCCTGTTCTGTTTGACTGTTTTGATTCCCTCTCCTCACCTTCCCTCCATTAAAACACCGTCAAAAGCATTTCTACAGTGTTTGGCTGAATTCTGGGTTCTTCACCACATCATTCATTACATTATGTCCTGGATTTTGTAGCGTTTGTGGACGCTACGTCGCTACTTGATCAAAAAAATAACGTCACTACAGGAAAGTTACTTGATTCATAAAGCAGTGATTCTACGGTCAAGCTACTGGAAAATGTAGTTTAACTAATAGCTTCGCTACATGTAGCGGCGCTACTGCCCATCACTGTCCAGATTACTAGATCAATGTGTGCTTCTGTGCTTTTTTGTCTCTCTTGTTGTGTCTCTGCTCTGTCTTCTGTAACCCCAGTCGGTCGAGGCAGATGACCGTTCATACTGAGCCCGGTTCTGCCGGAGGTTTTCCTTCCCGTTAATGGGGAGTTTTTCTTCCCACTGTCGCTTCATGCTTGCTCAGTATGAGGGATTGCAGCAAAGCCATGGACAATGCAGATGACTCTCCCTGTGGCTCTACGGTTCCCCAGGAGTGAATGCTGCTTGTTGGGACTTTGATGCAATCAACTGGTTTCCTTATATAGGACATTTTTGACCAATCTGTATAATCTGACCCAATCTGTATAATATGATTGAACTTGATTTTGTAAAGTGCCTTGAGATGACATGTTTCATGATTTGGCGCTATATAAATAAAATTTGGCGCTATATAAATAAAATTGAATTGAATTGCTCTGTTTCTCAATAAAAGTGCTGGAACTTCATCACCGCCATCTCCTTATTCAGTAACTCTGGGAATTCAGTTATTATTGTTTAGAATTCCATCCACGTTTGGCGTCAACGAACAGAATCTGCGACCAATGAGCCGGGGAGTCCGGGGACAGGAGCAGCTTTGGCCGGCCCGGAGAGGTTATCCGGCTTCTGGTAGCCTGAAGGTTGAAGGGACGTGGAGGAGCTCCTGGTCTCGGAGCGTCTCTGGGCATCGGCGCAAAGATCTGAACCTTTCTTTCATGAGATGGTAAGGGGATTATTTTCCAGCTCTTTTAAAAAACAAACACAATTGCTTTAAAATGCTTGCAAGCTTTTAAAATTTAAACCCCATTTAAAGAATACTGCAACAAATTTCAAAACAAAAGCCGGTAGAAATAATTAATTATATTCTGTCCTTAAAGCAAATAAAACAGGATTTGCAATACAGAATAGTGACTAGGGTTTTAACATTAAATTACATTAAATTAAAATTAATTAAAATACATTTTCAGCTGAAATACGGGCTCTCCCACTGGGAGGAGGAGGGGCTGAACGATTTTCACCTGGGGAACAGAAGACTGGGCTGAGCAATTTGCAGCTGGTCAATGGAAATCCTCTAGTCAAGGTTGGACAGAGGCTGCCCACTAGTGTAGTGGGTGAAAGCAGCAGAAATGCTTAAGTCCCTGACTTCTATGTAGACATATGTCGATTTGAGAAGAGATCTCGCCCATTATGCCCAAACGGCCAATTAGTTGTGAAGCCTTTCATTTGGTTGGTCGACCTCGTGGAGGACAAATAAAAATTATGAAAATAATAAAAAATATTCTGGAAGCAGAGAAGTCCGTATGAATGGGTCAAAGGCAGAGTTACCAGGGTCAAGCCTTGCCCCAAATGTTCAATTTCATGCTGAAAAGTATGGGCCCGAAAGCGTGACATGCATAAATAATTGGATTAAACAAGCAGATTTCCCACATAGGGGTTCATTTAAAAGGGAACTAAAAGGGCATTGCACCGGGAAAGCGTTTACATGGGGACCGACTAGGAGCACTTCCGTTATGGATAAGTGTTCTGAACTGCTAATAGCGACGTATAACTTAAAAAAAACGGATAAGCGTCCAGGTGTCTGCGAGACAAAGAGTTGTGTCCTTGTGGGGCTGAAGCGTAGAACCGTGGAAAACGTCCTTCCTTTTCCAGTAAGCGGGAATTTAACACATTGAAAATATATCTTTCAGCATTGGCTCGGAGTTGAGACGTTTTAAAAAATATGAAAAAAAAACAGATCTGTGTAAGATAGTGAAAAAACAGCCCTGGGTGTGTTTGTTTGTCTGGATGTCATCGTTTGTATGTAACTGTATGTATGCATATATCGTATGTAACTAAACGCTCGTCTGTGTGAAGTAATTCAGTTCAAATTATAAATATCAGGGTCTCAAAAATTTTCATTTGTTTTGGGAGACTGCAGCTCCCTAATTCAAATGCATTTTTAAGCATGAACTGCGATAACTAAAAGCTAGAGAAGGAAAAGAGAGACTTCAATAAAATAAAGTTGTTTTTTCCCACATTAAATATCCGGCCCAAATTAAATTGTTACATGGAGAGATTAACATGGCTTGACTGAAAATATTTCAGCGTTTTAGAAAATTGGAACTGGCAATAAGCCGTACATAAAGCTTGTTGGGTTTACTGTTCTACAAAATTCCTTGTTTTTCTAGCCCTCAAGTAATATAAAATTACTCAGAATATGATATTGCCTGTAACGCAAATGCTTAATCAAAAAACAGTCCATTTGAAAAAGGGTTCTAGATATACATGGTCTTTGATTTTAATAGATGTAAAAAACTATGCTTTGGCTTGGAACAAAACTGTATGGAACTAAATATGAATCGCTTTTCTAAAGGTTTTTATTATTATTATTTATTTTTTAACTTAGAATTTTAATGCAGCTACAGAGGAATTTTCAAAATATCAGAAGGCCACATTAAACGCGGCATCAGTTACAAAATGATATGATGTTATCCAGTTACGCTGAGCTGAGGCGAACCTCAGAGGGACAGTTTAAAAAAAGATATGATAAATCTGACCATGATGTAAACATCTGAATATGAATGTGCAGCTTGGTCAGTGTGCTTTGGCCTGGGGGGGCACGAAAAGTATATCAGCAAAAATAAGGCCAGCTTCGTATGTGAAGTGTTAAAAATTCTAATTCTAATCTTGATCTGTTTTGGGCAGTCTTCTCGATGCTGAATTATGGGGGAAACTCTTATAAATTGGGGAGAAACACTAGAAGCTCAAAGACTAAAAGAAAATCATTGCTTCTGCTGCTGATGTTCGAATAATTGTAAATCAGTTCACTTTAAAGTTTCACCCTAGACCAACTGGGATTTGGAAAGTAATATATAAATGAAGTATTAATAACAGTAAATTCATATAGTCAACAACACCAGAAGGATTTAAAATGTTTGTAATAAGTCAATAATCTGTCATATTGGAACAGACATAATTGTGCTCCTTGGGAGGCGTTTTGTTTTTTGTTTTCTCGTATTTTGGTCATGAGAATTAATTTATTTTATTTTTATTATTTAGTAGCAGTACTGCAATATTAAATTAACCCCTATGTGGGAAATCTGCATGTTTAACCCAATCATTTATGCAAGACCAAGTTTTAAGTGTGACAATCCAAACTGGTTGCTTAGTGGTCTGATGGCCGCTTATTGTTCCCAAGGGGCTGAGTCAATAACAGCTTTGTAAGAGGGGGACAATTGGACCTGGAGGCCTCCACAGGTTTAACGACGGGTGGTTTCTTTTTAATAAAATGGCCTCCTTTACTCCCCTTTCAACCAAACATTGTTCCCTATCAAGGACAACATCGTCATCCCTGAAAGAGTGACTGCTGGCCTGTATCATTATTTACTGATGAGATTTGGTTTTATCTGATTGCATTTTGGATGGAATTATAACTACATAATCTTAAATTGACTTTTAGCCCCGTTTCTGTACAAGCATCTTTTTTCCCCAATTTTTCTTTTCCTTCTTAGCTGCCACAGGGACTGCTGATGGAAAATTACTTGGCAGGTAGAATCTGGTGCAGCACATCTTTTTTTAGTTAGTTTCCGGTTTTCCTCTTCATTGTCCCTCATCAAATAAGCGAGAATAAAAAGAATTTCAAGGCCCTGTAGAATAGGATTTATGGCCTTATTGCAAATATACAATGTAAGAAAAGTCAGTACACAGTGTACCATGAAAACAATGTTGATCTCTTGTAGTATGGACACGCGTGTGCTTGCATGTGCATAGAAGAAAGCACGGATCCAGTTCTTTTAACATGAATGTGCACATAAATAGAGATGAAATAAGGAGATGAAAGTATGTCAGGTATTGTGTTGTGGTTATGTGTGGTTCAATAAAAGGATAATAGGGTGATCTGATCAGGCTAAGCTGTATTATGTGCAGTCCTTTGTTGAGTACAAAGCACTGCCTGTGTACTATCTGCTACATCTACTTCAGATTCTCTTTTCACCATCCAGCTTACAACCTCAGTCAGCGTTTCCCATAGGAGATTCATTTCTTCAAGAAAATACAGGAGGATTACAATATGTTCATCTTTTTCATAAATTTTTTCTACCAAGTAACATTACGAGAAATAAATTTCCGTGCTTTATACTAGCTGCTCTTGCCAATTATTTGTTTAGTCTTACAAACATTAATATTTGTAAAGCTGTTGACTCAGTTGTGAAAATCAGCTTTAAAATATATTGGCATATATATTTTTACTTCAGCGATAAAACTTGCAAATCTGGTTCCATAAAAACCTTAATTTGCACCTCTGAAACTGCATCATACATGTCTGAAAGGATCCAAAAAACAAGCAGAGATCGGTGACAGATTTATGCCTTCTCCAGTGTCTGTTTGAGCCCAGCCACCATGTCTCAGAGAAACTCAGGGGAAACCATAAAGCCACTTCTACAACACCCCACTGTACACTCTAAGCTGCTTTGGGACTTTTTATTAGGGCTCAAATGTTTTTCTGCCCCCAGTCCTGAAACTAAACACTTTGAATGTTACCAATCTACTTGGACAGAGAAGTATTAAAGTTACAAAACTTTTCTCATTTTTAATGCGTTGTTAATACATAGGTGTATTTAGTAAGTCCGCCCATTCAAATCCTTAAAATCTGTCTTGTAATGAAACACACAGTATGGTCTATGCTTTGTTCTATTTCCTTAACACAAGCTGCAGACTGTGTTAAAGCCATACTAAGTCGTTTTCAAGTGGCGTTCCCCCTGCAGGACCTTTTGAAAATAACACTGTTGTCAATACTTGTTCCCCTCCTGCAAGAGATCTTGAACTTGTGGCTCAGCTTATTGCCCAAAAAAGAGATTTCACGATAAAAAAAAGGCCTCATAATCCGCAGCCTGTGGATAATAAGCAAACTTTGTAACACTACTATTGATACCAACGGCCTTACATAGCGCTGCCGTAACGATTTTCGTCTTACAACGAGAACAGAGCCTTAGGGTCGGTGCACAGAAAGTTGTGGTTATTTGGCCAGAGACACTAGGGGGAGATAACAGACCCTTCAGTGGTTTCATAAACGCTTAGATTATCATCACAGGGACTTATTAAGGTAAAAGTGTTACCTGTCTTTTTATAACCCCCTGCTATTGTAGCACTTTGAGATTTTATTTGAAATGTAAAGATTACATTACAAATACATTTTATTATTATTATTATTATTGTTATTATTATTATTACTTAGTGTATATATATATAGTGTGTATGTATATATATATATATATATATATATATATATATATATATATATATATATATATATATACATACACACACAAATATATATATATATATACACACACACAAATATATATATATATATACACACACACAAATATATATATATATATATATATATATATATATATATATATATATATATATATCTTGTATGAGCCGATGTGATGAGTGAATTTCTCCATTGTGAGATCAATAAAGACTATCTTATCTTATCTTATCAGCCATAATATATTTCCATGCAGCACAGAAATGAGGCATCTTCTCTGATCCACGTTCACTACAACAGAATTTAACTTTTTTCTGCAACATACAATATGGCGGTTATGTTGACGTGCGACCCCGCCCCCAACGACGCGTCTACATATATGATGTCTATGGGCAATAGTAGCAGAGTCATGTGGCTAAGCTAGTTAGCTGCTAATTAGCTTAGCCTGATAGCCCCCACCCATCTCAGACACAGATGCACACAAACACATTTCTGTTACTGTTGCCTTTATGTTTCTCATTTTGCCTCACATATCATCTGATCCTGAAACTGTGATTATTCCTCATTGTCCAGTTTATTAATTCATTGGCAGTGGCGGCTGGTGAAAAAAAATCTTGGTGGAGCTGGCCAATAGATTTCCCTGCCTAACCCAGAACATGCATTTAAATTAAAAGTCGGAAAATTACTACTATTCCACAATAAGCATTGAATTAATAAAAAAAACATTGTTCACAAAGGATTATTTTGGTGGTTTTGTCTTATTAATCCTTTTCACAGACTCATGCCAGAGGGTTTGTATACATTGCACATGTGCGTATATTATTACGAAACAAACGTTTACGTCTTGACTTAAGTATATATCCTAATTTTTTATTTATATAATGATTTTGGTAGAACAATGACTAGTGCAAAATTAAGTTGTATTTACCGGAGATGAAGTGTAGACTGCAAATTCTGTCTTAGTAGGGCTTAGTGATGGCTCCCACAGTCGACTGGGATTGTCTGCCTGCATCCTTTTCATTGAAATTATCCATTTCTTTCTTCTTTCTTCGGTAAACGACAGAAACGTACATCCGACGATTTGGAATGCCTCTGTGTGCAACCGGCAGCACAACAAGTCGTAGGCATTATTTAGATTCCAAAAATAAACTAAAAGTACGCTCTAATTCACCCGTTTTGTCACGCTGGTAGACGAGAACAGTTCTGTTTTTGCCGACCACCGTGACCCGGATGTAGCGCGGATGTAGCTCGTAACGTCACGTGTGAAGTGCACCTATCACTGTGCAGCTAGGGCTACGACTCCAGGAGCCCCAAACCCATTCATTTTGGCGATGCTGATTGGCCAAACATTTATAAATCTCCCCTAGCAACAGTACACGATTGGTTATTTCGCTACACTTGTAGGGCTCCTTCCCAGGCAGATCCAAGCTCAGCTTTATCTATATTTATTTACACCAACAGGAATATAATAGAGTGGAGCCCGGCAGTGAGAAATAGGGTTGGGGCGGTATAAAAGGGCATAAGGAGATGTTATGCCATCAATTGCACATTGTTCTCCTGTTTCTCTGGAGTTCGTATGAGAGGCAGCATGAGTGGCAGGATATGGATACAACTTTCTGCTTTTCTCTGTTTGACCACTGTCTTCTTGCCGCCACCTGCTGGACCGGAGTGTAACTGGGGCTGTTTTAGATAATTGGCCCATCACTAATGGAAACAGGAAAATCCATAATCCCCAAACTTTGGTTTATCCCAAGAAAATTCATGTTAGGTCAGGGTGTGGGTGTTGTTGCGCTTCTGTATTGTAAGTGGCCACAGGAATATTCATCATCATCATCATCATCATCATCATCATCATCATCATCACTCCAAAGTTCCTCTACCTCCTTACTTTTGCCTGGTCCGCTGGATGAGGCTAAAGATCACTGTATTTACAATAAACTGGTTATGTCAGGTATGTTCTGTGCAGTGGAAGTGCAACAGGTGGATGCTAGTCACAGGTGTTTACCATACATCCCAAAAAGGAGGAGCATTTAATGCGGCTGGAGATGGATGGAAGACATCAGAGCATAAGCTCACCTGAGCGGTACGTGAGTCAGTGGTGTAGCCAGAAATTGCTTTTCGGCCAGACCAAATAAAAACTAGGTGGGCCGAATAATTATAGTTGAAAGTAAGTTTTTTTATAAGTTGCACGTGTGTAAGTTTACTATCAGAAATCAGAATCAGAAATACTTTAATAATCCCAGAGGGAAGTTACAGTTCCAGTCAGTGTTGCCAACTCAGCGACTTTGTCGCTGAGTTGGCAACACTGAGCTCTGTGGAGGTAGTTGATTATCATCTTACCCACAAAGTCTAAGAGTACCTCCAAGTGGTCAAATAATTAACAGCTGAATGATTTAGAAAATAAGTTCCACTCCCTTGTAGTTTCAGCAACTCCAAACAGTTCTCAAACATGACATGAGGAATTTGCAGTATAGCATAAAATTAAATAACATTAATACTGAATTGTGGTTGTAATATTTGAGTAGCCTCTGTATCACATCTATAGCAATGAAGCATGTTTTTTCCACATATATGGTGGTAGTGCCCCAGATAGTTGTTAGTATGTGATTGCTGCAGCTACAGCTACAGCAAAGTGGTATGTCTTGTTATGTAGTGATGTGTTACTGAGGAAACTAGTTTGCACTTTTTTGCACATTTATTTGTGTCTGTTACAATAACCACACACCTAAGGTAAGTATAAGCAGACTGATACTTAGACATGATCACATTATCTAGGATTAGGACAAATAGAAATAGATTCATAGAAAGCTGATGCTGGAGCATTACTGAGGTATAGTCACATGCATGTGGACACGACTGAAATGCAATGTCTCTTTACTATATAAATATGCTTCCCATTGGTAAAATGATGAGACAGCATGGGATTATTGTAAAGTGCCTTGTGATGACATGTGTTGTGAATTGGCAGTATATAAATAAAGTTGAATTGAATGAATGTAGACCTGCAACAAGGTGACATGGTTATTGTCATCTGCTGAGAACTAGTGAGCTAAAAAGTTGAATCGGGATAAAAACAACACAACAATAATAAAGTAATACTGCCTGCATAACTATCAGTTTACCATAAACTGAAGGTATTATTCATATTTTGCAACGTTTCTTGGTTACTTTTTTGCTTGCTGTGTTCATCACAAAAGTTGATATATAAATATGAATATACCAGGAGCTTCAGAAGGAGGAAATAGTTGTATCACAGCACACTACAAGCTTTTCCATCAGTTTAATAAAAGTAGTTATTTGATTAGTGTAATTCAATTACTTTCAGCCAAAAATACTTTATTAATACTTAATTATTCTGAAAGGGAAATAAATAATAAAACCAACAAGTATAAATTAGCATATTTTTTTTAATAATATTTTTCTGATCTTACAAATGTGTTATATTAATTTTGATAGAAAAAAAGATGAAAAACCTAACCAAAGAAAAAGTGTCAACAGCATTGTAAGCCTACAGGCTTACTTCCTATAGATGTACTATAATTGTTTAGAGATATATCTGTTTAAACTGAGGAAAAAAACAGTAAAGTCAAAGCACTGATTTTGTTGATACTGAACGCTAAATAATCAAAGCAAAAAATTTTACGCTAGCCCTGAAAAGCACTTTACACTTCAAAGGAGTGTTATGAGTGACTGCTTAAATCCTCGAACCCAAGGGACTCTTTTATAGCTTCCCATGTTTGTAACCTGCTGCCCATTTGGTCGGTAATGTTCAATGACAGCTCAAAGAACCGCCTTGGTGTGTGTTGTGGACATTTCTGTTGCTTTTGAAGGCAACTTTATGTGGTGATAAAAATAGGGCCCAACAAACCACCAGCAGATCCTTGTAGTGCAGTGGTCTTTGTTAATCACAGCAAACAGTTGGAGATCCTTTCAAAGGGGATTATATCAGGGTCAGAAGCATTTAGACCATAATTACCCTTGACATAATGTTTGACCATTCTGTTACCACTGGGCAGAGCAGCTCTTATTAAGGAGACATGGGCCAACGGGTCAGTTGGGGTCAAGACTGCAAGCTTAGAGTCAAACCACAACCCCCGCAGCAGACTTCCTCCACGCTTTAGTGAAGCAGTTCAGGTCCCTGGCCTTCCTCACTACATCAGTGAATAGTGATGATCCCATGAAGGAAACATTCAGGCTTTTGCTTATGGTGTCGACATGCAGACTGTCAGTTGGAATGGGTGTCAAAACGAAACACAAGCTCTGAAGGCTTCTTAACTTATGAGTTAAAGGTCACTGGTTCTTATACTCAGAATGGCCACAAGGATGTTCCTAGAGTCTCTAAAAAGTAGAATGGGAGGCAGATCCTTTAGCTATCAGGCTCCTCTCCTGTGGAACCAACTCCCAGTTTTGGTCCGTGAGGCAGACACCCTGTCTACTTTTAAGACTAATCTTAAAACTTTTCTTTTTGACAAAAATTATAACTAGTGGCTCATGTTACTCTCAGCTACCTTTATAGTTTTACTGCTATAGGCTTAGGCTACTGGAGTATATCAGGATCTAATTTTCTCACTCTATTGAGTTCTATTGTTCTTCAATTATGCATTATGTGTTGTCATTTCTGCTTTAACTTTCTGTTCTCTCTCTTTTCTCTTCATAGTAGGTACACCTGGTCTGGCGTTCTGTTAACTGTGACATCATCCAGAGAAGACGGCTCACCCGCTACTACCATCTAATGTAGAACAGATTACTAGATCAATGTGTGCTTCTGTGCTTTTTTGTTTCTCTTGTTGTGTCTCTGTTCTGTCTTCTGTAACCCCAGTCGGTCGAGGCAGATGACCGTTCATACTGAGCCCGGTTCTGCCGGAGGTTTTCCTTCCTGTTAATGGGTGGTTTTTCTTTCCACTGTCGCTTCATGCTTGCTCAGTATGAGGGATTGCAGCAAAGCCATGTACAATGCAGATGACTCTCCCTGTGGCTCTACGGTTCCCCGGGAGTGAATGCTGCTTGTCGGGACTTTGATGCAATCAACTGGTTTCCTTATATAGGACATTTTTGATTCTGTATAATGTGACCCAATCTGTATAATATGATTGATCTTGACTTTGTAAAGTGCCTTGAGATGACATGTTTCATGATTTGGCGCTATATAAATAAAATTGAATTGAATTGAATTGAATTTATTCATGGGCATTCAAGTTTCTTACAGATAGTTTTCAGAGTTCTAACTGTAGGAGCATTTCTCAATGGTGATTTTTTCTTTGAGACAAAGCTTTATGTCATCTAAAAAAGCATCATGATACTTAGACTAAAGTTATCTATGAGGTCCTCAGCAGAAACACCAGAAAGGCTGGGTAACGTTGAGAAAACCTGCAGACATCCCATTGTTAAGGCAGCATTTTGTGATGACTTGTGCTCTGATTCTGGATCTGATCAGGGATAATCTTTTAAAAAAAAAAAAACAGAAAGGACACTACAAACAAGATCCCGGGGAATTATCTTCCATAAGTAAGATTTTGTGGTAGAGAATCCTCACGCTTTACTGTTACAGTTTTTCCAGCTTATATATATATATATATATATATATATATATATATATATATATATATATATATATATATATATATATATATATAGAGAGAGAGAGAGAGAGAGAGAGAGAGAGAGAGAGAGAGAGAGAGAGAGAGAGAGAGAGAGAGAGAGAGATAGATAAATATAGAGATATATGATGGTTGTAGTAGCAGTAGTAGTTTGAAGGAATAATATGAGGGGAGTGGGGTGTTATCACATGTAGCGACATTTTAATATGACTTTATCTGGCTGCTTATTTCACTCCAGCTTTCCCAAAGATGGTACACTAAGAAAAAAGTGGGAGCTGGCCGTGCGAAGGGATGGTTTCGTCGCAACGAATCGATCTGTGCAGTGAGCAGATCAAGGAAGAGGACTTCGACTGGGCAAGACAGACTGAATGATGTCATACCATCTATATTACATTTTCCAACTTCTCTCCAAAAAGTAGATCAGTGCTGTTGTCATCACTTACTCTTAAAAAGTGGCAGATGGTCACTGATGAGTATCTGTTTTTTGTTCAGTTTAAAGTGCCGTTTGTAAATGTATTTACACATGAAGTAGGAAGCTACCCTGTTGGATCCGACTTATGATAAAAAGGATTGCGATGAATAGTCTATGAAAATGTGTGTATAGATAGATAGATAGATAGATAGATAGATAGATAGATAGATATGTATAATTTGTGTGTTTATTACATTAATGTACCTGTGAAATATATAACTGCGTGTATATATCTCATCCAGTTTGACTTCAGTTTAAATTGTTTTTGTTCTTGTAACCCAGGCTTTCCCTCTTTAAACCTGCAGCTGGTAGAAGACACCCTATGGACTCTGCGTTGTGTTTTCTTTTGGGTGAAGGTGGGATGTGTTCCGTGCAGAAGAGGAACTGGACACAGGGCTCTTAGTTGTGGGGAGACCTTGGCGCGTTTATTTCGTCCACCTTACAGGCAGTAAACACACTGTCAGCATTCAAACATTTTCTTTTTTACAAAATATTCAAACATCACAAATACAAAATGCAATTTGTATTTAACTGGCAAACTGACCAAATAGAAATAGCTCCATATTAATGTAAAATATATTTTACACCGGGCTAGCAGAGCTGCTGCTTACCTTACAGGCAGTAAACACACTGTAAGGAATACAGCGTTCGCGCACAAAAAATCCCCTGCACTACGGTGTCCCCAGCAGGACAAACATGTTAGAATTGCGGTAGTGCCAGGAATTGCAGAAAACAGCACCCCCTTTTGGAACATTTATGCACCGCTTTACATCCTGAATAAATATGTGTAATCTGTCTGAAAGGTCACCAGCATTGTGAACATATGATAAGATCTGAGCTGCCTCCTGTTCATTCTGACAGCAGCTGTCTGATCTGTGGTCTGACCCAAGATGGCCGCCCTGTAGGGACGTCCAATGGGGCGTCTATAATGTCTATGAGTTAGCCCACATCAACTCCACCTGCTGCCAGTAATGACATTCAGCTCTGGTCACCTGTTCACCAGCTCACATATACCTGCCTCAGCTAACTCATCGCTGCCAGAACGTCTCTCTTCCCGTCTCCATGTGCCCTTCCGCTACCAGATCCTGTGTGCTCAGCCAGCTGGACTCTTTAGATAAAGGTTGTCTGTGTGCTGCAGTTCTGCCTGTTTCTCTGTGAGTCCCAGCCACTTGCTCTGCCCGTTCTGGTGGTTCCCTGGTCTACATCGCCTGTTCTGGTCTTTCACTTCCTGATTCCTCTGGTCTCCTGCTCATCCCTGCCTGCCTGCATAAATCCACTGCAGTTCATCATAAGAGAAGGTCATAACCCCATTCCCTTTTTGTTCATTCTACACTTCTATAAGTTAATGCCTGGAGAAGTTGCTTCCTTAATATGACTTCATGGCTTGTTTTACAGAGCAAGGTTTCATTTGAAAACATCAGATTTGTGTCTGACAAAAATTGACAGATAAAAGATTGGCTTACATTGAGTAATACTTTAATTTTGTAAATAATCTTTATAGGTTTTAAATATGTGCATCCGACTTGGAAGGAGGCACGGTACTTGGTCGTAGTGGAATGCTTTGAATTCAGTTTATTTATAAAGAGCCAATTCACAACATATCAGGTGAAGGCACTTTACGAAGTTAATTCAGTTGAATCATACCACAGCACCTGCTATGTACTTCCTCACCTCCGCCTACTGCATCATCTGTTTTTTCCCTCTATTTCTAAACTGTCACCTGTGACTAAACCCGGCATTGCAAAGCATTTGCAAAATGTATAAACTAAAACATAAACCTCAACAGTATGAATTCTTATTTACACTTAGCAGGTTTTTTCTACCCTTATCCGCTTTAAAGTGGCCCTCATGACTCTCATCTCACACACACCCTAGGCCATCACGTGCTGTCGCCAAACATTCAATAGAAGGGATTAACCCCTCCTTTTGATCTGCTTCCCATAGGTTTTCTCTTGATTCTATGCTTCATCAGATCCAGCTGGGAGTCTTGACTTTGCCCAAAGTTGTGACACAGACAAAGTGTAGACCAAAGGATCCAAATGCTGAGCAACTTTGAAGATCAGCAGCTATTATTCCTCAAGAACCCACATTGTTCTATGCTTGAATTAGTGCACCTGAATCCACTAATCGATGGTTGTTAGTTCTGTGTGCACATGAATGACATCTGAAGGCCATTAAGTGATATTTGAGTGCTTCACAGGAAAACGCTGATGGGGCTGGACAAAGCTGACTATCTGAAGTTGTGAAATGATGGGTTAGGGTAAGTATTTATTGAAGTCATATTTTTTCATGCACTTTCATATAAATTTTGCATGAATATAAATTTTAATTCTGTGAATGGTGTTTGTTTTTTTTTTTGTTTTTTTTTAAAAGAATTGTCACAGTTGTGGCATTATTCAACAGACAGTGATGTCTCTGAATGTTGCCAGCTTTGTATTCTTTACATACTACTAGTTATCAGGCTCCTATCCTGTGGAACCGTGAGGCAGACACCCCGTCTACTTTTAAGACTAACTCCGCTCTAACTCTGCTTCACAGGTGGTTCTAGTTTGCTGGGGGGCGTGGCCCACACCTGCGGCTCGTTTGGAGCACTGTTCACTGGCCTCTTAAGGAAGGCACAGACAGATGGAAGACGCCAGAGCCTTACCCAGTCGTGGTACGACGTGGCCTCTGACCTGATCCTGCAAACCTAAACTTGTGACTTTTTTCGTATCTTTGGAACCTGACTAATTTTGGATCTCCTGCCTTTCTTGTAGTTTTGTGTTTGGTAGTGATGGTGAGATGAAGCCTCATGAGGCATTGTGAACCACTTGAGCCAACTGGTTCGAGAAAGGGTTAATTTCTTGGAGCTTCATGTGAGCACGAAACCACCTACTGGCCAGGTGAATAATCACAGCCAGCTGTATCTTAACACGTGTGATGCATTGATTTATTTTATTATTTTTTTTGTCTATTATGGCTCTTGGGAATGACTTCACAAAAGGTGTAGGACGAAATTATTTGTCTACATAAATTATGTATACACACATGTGTATAATAAAATATTGTTTGAATGCATTCTCTGTGTGTAATTATTCCCAAAATAGTAGTGTCATGTGATATGGCATGTTGTGTAATAATGTTTTTCTGTGACTCTAGAAAGATGGCATGGGCTTAATCAGGCAGAGGACAGTGAAAGTGCTTGTGGAACTAGGCAGGGGGTAGTGAATAGGCTAATGCTTGTGTAACTTGGATGATTTCATGCATTTTTATTAAGAAACAACAATTTCTCCACAGTTTTTGGTTTCAAACGATTTCTCTTTTTTGATGCTACTTCTCCAGCCTTTGAAAAGACACGCTCACATGGCACAGATGATGCCGGGGTGCATAAATAAATAAACGAAGTTTGTACAGATTGGGGTACAGTGACCGATGATTAGCCAAGTACTCCAGAGGGTTCTCCAGCCTGCTTATGTTTGCCTCTGTCCTGAATCCAACGTCATCCACAATAGTGAAAGGCTGGGTATCCTTCACTATCATGGAGACTAGAGCTTTATCCAGCTTTTGTTTTCTGGTGGCTGGTTAAAAGGGAATAAATACAGTGTCTGTTACCTGTCTTTAATTGCACAACAAGCAAACATCAGCATGCAAAAATTGTGATAGTGTGTTTGTAATACAGTAATGCACTGTATGGTGGTGGGGGAGGGGTGTTGGTGAAGTCACTTCTCGCTTCAAAGTATCCATGTATTTTTGCCTGTTTTTTTCTCTGCCATTCACTATATGCACGCAAGAAAGCAACAACAAAAAAACGCGTGTTAACGTCAAATAAACATGCAAGCATATCGAGTTTTCTTTTTTTTTGGAATGTTGGCGAGGCGATAGCGTGAGTTTGGCAAGGCGGCCGCCTCGCCAACATAGTGCTGCGGGAAACACTGCTGTGGGGTTTCTAAAGCTGTCAAACCCCGCGGCAAAATCTGAGCCACTTTCCGAAGCAGTCACGTGGTACAGCCGGGCAGCGAGGCTTCGGACGTCATCGTTTTCAGCTCCTCCCCAAATGAAGCAAGCTTCGATACGCGCATTATGGAAACGCCCCCTCCATTACTCGACACACACCTCGAAGCCTCGGCACATCACGTAACATCACTAGTGTTTGTATTACTCACCCGTCTTGACGTCTCGCTCGACGAACCAGCTTCCAAGAATCCCCAAAGCTCAGGTGTTGCTCTGACATCCCCCTTCGTACTCTCTGGATGTTGCCCGGCAGGGCTCGAGGTTTCCCTTCCCTGGATTCTACTGGTTCCCTCTGATCTCTGCTCAAACCGTCTGTCTCCCCTGTCTGTCGTGGCTCGCTCCAGATCCCTCGCCACCTTGCCATCAGTCCGCCCTCCAGCTGCTAACCACCGGCCATCCTTGTGAACACTCGGCCTCAGAGTTTCCCTCACCTTCCCCTCCCCAGTTAGGTTCGCTCAACTAAACGGTAAGCGGCTCGGCTTCTGGGATTTTCTATCTAGTCTTTCGTAAACACTGTCCTCCTCTTCCCACAGTTCCTCCGGCATTGACGTTCAGACCTTGCCGGATCTCCACACACGTGCGATCCCTGTACCTGAACCCTTTAATAAACACCTTTAAACTGCACTCTGTCTTCCGTATTGTGTCTGCATGTGGGCAAGACATATAAAAACGATGACAGACCCGGGAGGTGAACCTTAACATCAAGATGGGGGGGGTCACCACAACCCAACCTACCCGGTACATACTCCGGTCCTCAGCTGATCCCCGGGACCCATCGTCCACTCCCAGTCAAGACCCCGGAGCCAGGTGACCTGCTCCTCCTCCAGGCCCAGGACTCCAGGTGGCAATCGGAGAACAGGGGTGTGAGGAAGACCCAGAGTCTACCTCCACCAGCTCAAATGTTGTTTTGTTGCATGTTGTTCACAAGTGGGTTTAAAACAAGGAGGGAAAAAGGGGTTGCCCGGCAAAGTCCAACCTCCGTCCGGAAGGTAGCAGGTGCCAGCGCACCCCCTATGCACCCTACCCAGAACCCTCAATGTCTAAATGTCTCTCCAGATGTCTTAACCCCCTCCCCCCATTAATGCCCTACATATGTGTTATAAATGAAAGTGTCTAAGTATAATGAAATTAGGGTCAAGGATGTCACCAGACAGCAGGGCTGGGAAATCCTCCCATCTCCCCAGTAACGCCCCCACCCCCAAGATCCCAGATGTGTGGCTGCAGGGATGGGGAGGAATGACTGGGGAGCAACATGTCCTTGTCAACTTTTAATTTTTTGTTCTGTCATTTTTCTCTTCACAGAAGGTACACCTGGTCTGGTGTTCTGTTAGCTGAGACATCATCCAGGGGACGCAGATAATCCTCTATTACCATCCAACATAGAAAAGATTTGATGGAGTTTGACTTTGGAAACAGTCAAATATAAAACTTAATTGAATTGATTTAGGCTAACCCCATTGTGTCTGAACAGATGATAGAGCTCCCAGAAAATCTTGTGTCAATGAAGTTCACGGAGCTGGCAGAGCATTAATCAATAAGCAATTTATTAATCATAAGCAGTCATTCACACCCCGATGGTGGTGAGCAGGGGGCAGCCACAGCTGCCCCGGGGCAGACTGACAGAGGTGAGGCTGCCATACGTCAGTGCCACCGGGCCCTCTGACCACCGCCAGAAGACAATTTAGGTTAAATTTCTTGCCCTAGGATACAACGATTGAGACAGTAGGAGCGGGTAATAAAACTGGCAATACGCCAATTGTAGGATGAACTCCCCAACTCCTCCGCCACTGTCGCCCGCATGTATGATAAGAGTCTCAGTGTTCACCTGATCAGTGGTTAATGAGGTTATTTTCTGTGTTATATAAGACACTGTCATTTGGGAAGCAGATTGCCTTCTTGCTCTTTGTGCTGCAGAGGCGATCAACTCCATTAACTGCTGGATCCCCAACAAGAACAACTTTTAGCATAAATTGTGGTTACTGGGTCACTTTAGGAGGGTGTGTTGTGTTTATCTTGCCTCATGCTTCTTGTTGATGTTTGGAGGAGAGGTGTTCGTCGTAGACTCCTGCTGAAGAGCAGCAAACCTGTTTTTCAGATAAATCCCAGTGATGTTTAGTGGGTTTCCAGTCAGAGACCTGACTAGAAGTGTTATGGCTCAAGCTGGCTGATTAGTCCTTGGTATCGGAGTTAAGGAAGATTGAATCACGTCGGCTCCAGCTGCTTGTTGATTTTTCTTTGGGGCTGGTTTTGATGAGGGGATGTCTCGGATCGATGGTGGCCTCGCTGTATCATCTAGGGGAGCGGTCCGTCCCGTTAGATGTATTTTGCAATTATACACTGTTTAAAGTTATTTAATGTTTATTAAATAACTCTCTGTCTGTTAGGTATTGTCTGGTGATGATCAGCTCTTACGCTGATATCAAGACAATGGTTGAAAGGGATAAATTCGAGCACTAGCGATCTTTTAACAGCAAAACCTTCACACAAATAGAATAAAGGAGTGACAACTTCTTTTCAAGTTCAAGAATTTAATAACAGAAATAAAATGAATATCCAGAGAACATCACTATGTAATGCTGTTTATCTGAATTAACACAATATTTCGATTAACAAATCCTCTCTACGAGGCTAGTGAAACTTAACTAAACTACTAAGAAAAATGAAGATAAAGAGAAGCTTAGCTAAGGAACTATTTACATGCAAAAACAAATAAAAGACAAAACAAAAGTAGTTGATCATAATCAGAATACTTCAGTGAATCCTTGTTCACTGCAGATCTGATTCCAAAAAGCATGGAATGCAGTGTAAAAACATCTGGCATGCATTTAAATCCATTCACAATGCAAAGCCCAAGTTAACCAGAAAATTATTTTAAGTAAATAATATTCTAAAAGACTGATTTGCTCAGTAAAATCGTTTAAACCTTATGGCCGATCTTATTAATGCGATTCCACCTCCGGGCGCTAGGGGTCGCAGTAGCGATCGGTCGCTAAATAGGTTAAAGTCTAAAGTTATCAAAATTACCTTTAAAACCGACATTAATATTCTATATTAATGCGGGAATAAGGCTCATAGCTCTATCGGCCGACAGCGGAGCGAAACAAGTGTTATGCTTTAAAACAAGCTCCTTTGAATGTCCAGAACCGGATCGAGTCGGAACAGAAGCTAATTGCATTTTGGCTAGCGGGCATTCGGCGCTAACAAATAAAGGCTTCAGCTTTATTATTAGTCATAATGAGTGGGCTGGATAACGTAAACATTAATGTCCCATCAATGTATGAAACCCTTGTGAAGATAACCTCTGTTATAACCATAAAACACACTCGACAATGACATGATGCTAGCAATGAGCTATCACGTTAGCCCTTTGTTTTAAAGACACAGTGTGCAAACGGTTTACAAACATTTCCCAAATGAACCATTTAAACTTTCCCTTTTGGGTCTCTGTGCCAAACCTGCCGGTGCCTCATGTGAGTTGGTCCACTTTGGCCATTCAAGGAAGGAAGGTTGTTGGTTTGTCTTGGCAGGCAAGCGTTTAGCTCTGAGCTAACCAACAGCGTGGCGGGCAGCTTGGGGTTCTGCGGCCTAGCAGAAGCACGCATGTGTGGTCGGGATCAATGGCCTGGTCTCTGCCCAATCTTTGACCTGGCTGCTGTCCAATTTAAGCAGATTCTCCTGAGCATTCAAAGTGGGTCCTACTGCCGGCTTTTCAGCTCCATCTGGGGTTTGCTGTAAAGGCTGACAAGCCTTTACAGGGAGCTCCGGTCAGTGTGTTGTTTATCTGGATTCAGTCAGGTCCTCTGCTTCCTCTTGGTCATTCCATTGAAGCAGCAGATGAGTTCCACAGAACGGTCGGTCTGTGGGCTTTCGGCCTTGAGTCACATGGCTGCTGAGGAAGGGGACTGGGTGGCTGGCTAGCTCCCCCCCTTCCCTCGGGAGCTCCAGGAGAACGTGGTCTGAGTGAAGTCAGGCATGTGAGAGCGTCTGGTCAGAAGAGAGAGATTTCTAAGGAGCTCTGACCTTTATCTGTGGGGAGTGGTCCACAGCTGGCATCCTGCTGAGAGAGAGGCTGTCCTTTATGCCTGTCAGGGTCCCATGTTTGAAGCAGGGGTGGAATTCCTTTGTCACCTCTTCCATATTACTGTTCAGAATTCAATATGACATCACTATTCATCATGGTGTTATTATAGCAGATGTCAGATCCAAAGGATGAGATTTATTTTTCTGCTTTGCCTGGCTCCAGGACAGTTCTAAGTTGGGTGAGCTGCTTCCAGAGGTGCTCAAAGGCTGTTGGTTATTTTGAGACATGGGTAAAGTTGTTTAATTTCCAGAGCCTGCGTTGATCTCAATATTTACCTCCAGCTGAGAAACCCTCTATTCTATTGATTGAAGTCTTTGTATAGTACTGCTAATGTCCCTGGGGTCAGTCTTGATTTTGTTCATCTTGAAAGTAGAAATTGGGCTAAAAATAAAAATCCCACAGTCCTTACATGTGAAATAATCCAGTAATGAGGGTAAAAAATGTAAGAGTAACTATAAAAACTGAGTACATTAAATAACTAACCGGTGAAACTATCAAATGAGGACAAAAGAAAGCCGGATAAGCTGTGCCTCCTTGCAAGGCTACAAGCTCAAATGTCAGCAAGCTATATTGGTCTATATAATGATTCCAATGTAATGTAATCAGAGCAAGTTGACTGGGGTTGTGTTGTAGGAATTCTAAACAATAACTGACTTCCTAGAGTTATTGAATAAGGAAACGGTGGAGTGATGAAGTTCCAGCACCTTTATTGAGAAACAGTGCAGAGATCACATAGATGGAAAGTAATTGCACCCATCGGTCTGGCCGCCAGCCCGTCTGCCCTGTTTCTGTCTCTCCTTTGTCTCTCGGCTCCCCTAATATCCAACAGTGGCTTGGCATGAAATGAAACAGAGACAGTCATATCCCAGACATTCATTATCTGCGCAGTAAAACGCAAGCATTTGGCCTTGGAAATCATCAGGTACTGTTGAGCTGCCGCTGCCGTATCTCCAGTGCTCACATGTCCAAGTGACTTAAGGCCACAGTCACTTTAGCAAAATATTCAAATAAAAGGCTGTAGACGTCAAAAACAAAACTTCAAGGTAACACGAAAGGCCACATGTGCATGAATTCAAGCAGCTACAACAGCATTGTTGTGTGAAATATTCTGAAACAAAGTGAACGGGGGAAAAAAGTGACACTTTTAAGGGGTTTTTTTGGCGCGATTGTGGACATTTTGAAAGAACACTATGAACCCAAGCCCATATTAGTTGCTGAACGTTTTCGTTTTAATAATATATATAATTCAATTCAATTCAATTTTATTTATATAGCGCCAAATCATGAAACATGTCATCTCAAGGCACTTTACAAAGTCAAGTTCAATCATATTATACAGATTGGGTCAGATTATACAGATTGGTCAATATATATATATATATATATATATATATATATATATATATATATATATATATATATATATATATATATATATATATATATTTTTTTTTTTTTTTTTTTTTATTTATTTATTTATTTATTTACTTATTTATTTATTTTTGTCTGTCAACACCAAGTCAAATTCCTTGTAAATGCAAGCCTACTTGGCAATAAACATGATTCTGATTGGTGTATAAAGACCAAGCTGTGGATTTGCCACTGTTGGTTGTTAGAAGACATGGTGCATCACTGTGTGGAAGGAACTGGTTGACAAAACTCTGGCTTATCTGGCAGCAGATTAAGTATCTGGGTGAGCCAAAACACCTATCACTCAATGAGCTGTTGCATATTTACACTGATGTATTCAAGGAGGAGTTGGGCACATTGACAGAGATTAGCTTTACCATCGTGGTCAAACCTGAGATGCCACCCAAATTATGTAAACACAAGCCTCTTCCATTCGCGATGCAACACCCTCAGTGGACCCAGCTCGTTTTACCCAGTCAGGCGACCCCCACTTACTTGTTACCTTGAATGTAGGACGCATAAATCAGACAGGTATACTTTTAGTTATATTTTATCTACGTAAAGACAGAGAAACAGTTATAGTCACACCAGCGCTGATGAGCTCCTGATCGGCAGGAAGCCTCGATTGCTCATCACACAAACATTATATAGGTATCTAGGTACACACCCATACAAGGGCGGTACACATCCAAACTGTGACATCAGCAGAGAAACTGTGTCACCTTCGGGGTGGTATCTGATAGATATGTGCCAATCTTTTTGGGTCGGTGCCATCAAAGTGTGCCATGCAGTTCTGGGATAAACAACTCGTTCCACTTGACCTCGTTGATATCCTAACAAGTGGAAAAAGAACTTGAAAGACTGGAAAAGAGTAACATTATTACACCTATAAGACACAGCAAGTGGGCAGCACCGATAGTGCCGGTGCTAAAGAGGGACACTTCTATTGGCTTATGTGGGGATTACAAAGTGTCAGTGAACCAAGCCCTTGAAGCAGATATGTACCCTCTGCCACGTTTGGAGGAACTACTGGCAACACTCGGGGGCACACAAACAAAAGCAGAACATCTGAGCAACCTCGAGAAGGTCCTGCAAAGTAAAATGTTCCACGTGTGAGTTTAACAAGCCACAAACTGAGTATGTGGGACACACCCTGGATGAGCATGGAGTCTTCTCTTAAGAAAAGGCGAGGGCAATACAGGACGCTCCTGCTCCTACTAATGTGAAAGAACTTCAAGCGTTCCTGGGACTTGTTAACTATTATGGGAGATCTGTGCCAATGCAAAGCACGGCCCTAGCTCCACTTTACAAGTTACTGAAAGACAGTGTGACTTGGAGATGGACTGAACCGGAGCAGACAGCATTTGAAAAATGCAAAGGTCTGCTGACAAGTGATCGGGTGCTAGCGTACTATGACTCAAACCTGCCACTCACCTTAGCATGTGATGCTTCTGCATATGGTATCGATGCGGTTATACAGCACACAATGCCAAGTGGGGAGGAACGACCAACAGAATACGCTTTCCAAACGCTGTCACCAGCTGAAAGAAAGTACTCTCAAATAAAAAAGAGGCTTTGGGACTGATTTATGGAGTCAAAAAGTTTCACTAGTATCTATAGGGTAGGCATTTCACCTTGGCTACAGACCATCGCCCCCTGCTGACGCTCTTTGGTGAGCACAAGAACCTACCTACCCTAGCTGCAGCACGCATTCAAAAGTGGGCTATCATATTGTCAGCATACGATTACCACATTGTTTTAAAAAAAATCAGCAGAACACAGCAATGCAGATGGGCTCTCTCGCTGTCCTCTGCTAGAAACAAGCAGGAACAGGATTGAGTTCAGCAGCAATATACTCATTACTAATTGAGCATTTGGAAAGAGCTCCACTAAATGCGAACCAGGTTGCTCGGGCCACACGCACAGACATGGACTTGTCAAGGGTTTACCAATATGTGATGGAAGGTTGGCCTACTGTTACAGATGAGAGTTTAAAGGCTTATCACAACAAAGGGAATGAGCTTTCAACTGTGGGGAACCAGAGTGATTATATCCTCAAAAATGAGAAAGGCCGTGTTAGATGAGATTCACTAAGGAATCGTAAAATCCACGGCTTTAGCTCGCAAGTTTGTCTGGTGGCCAAATCTGGATCATGGCCTGGAACAGGTCTGCAAAACATGTGAAACATGTCAGCTGGAACAGAATATGCCACAGCATGTTCCACTGCCTCCCTGGGAGTTCCCAGGTGAATCCTGGAAAAGACTGCATACACTGATCTCTATTTATTCACTGGATTGCTGATTGGCTGTTGGTAGTACACGTCGCTGTGAAGCCACCAGCCGCCATATTGGTACTCCCCATTTTCCTCCAGTAACAAGGGAATACGTGCGCTACAGCATCAAAAACAATAATGATTTTCTCATGTTCAGGGGGGCTTAAGACTTTTAAAATGTCAAATGCCATATACTTTTATGCTGTGTCTGTGCATTAGGCTTTAAATCTGACATAGATTTACAATAGAGCTAAATTAATGAACCGATTTAAGCTCCACAGAGCTTCAGTTTCTACACTAGAAAAATCACATAAATTTGCAAAATACACACTTAAGTGTACATGTATATCTATACATTACATACACAGCATGTGTATGCACACACACATGTCTGCATTATAATAATAATAATGATAATAAAGATAATAATAATAATGCAAGCAACAGTAAACAAATTACCAAAAACATCTTCAATGATGTATTGATATACAGAATTGTGGTTCTAGTTGAGAATTTGCATATACTATACATACAAGTATGTATGCACTTACTTGCACCCATCTCACATTCTGCACCCATTGTTTCATCCGTGCAGCATCACTGTGTGGAAATCTCCAATCAACCAGATCAATATACGTGTGCATATCCATCCATCCATCCATTTCCTGGGGGGGGGGGGGTTGCTGGTGCCTATCTCCAGCATTAACTGGGTCACTGAGTGAGAGGCGGAGTACACCCTGGACAGGTCGCCAGTCTGTCACAGGGCTATAAGTGTGTGTGTGTGTATATATATATATATATATATATATATATATATATATATATATATATATATATATATTAGGGCTGTCAACATAACGCGTTAATTTCGATTAATTAATTTAAAAAAAATAACAGATTAAAAAAAATAACGCAGATTAATCGGTGAGGCACGCCTCCCCTGGGGGGGCGCCAAAGAGTCACAGGGGAGGCGCGAGAAGACAGAGAAGAAGACAGAATAAGGCAGCGCTGCCGCTCAACTCTGTGTAGCGATATTCGTGCCTTCTGTTTGAGCGCGCAGGATCCAATCCAAGCGCGCAGTGAAACAACTCTCAACGCTCAAAACCGGTCTGGCACGGTCTCAAAAAAAATAAAAAATCTTCTCAACCCATTGTCCTCGTGGTGAGCTCCATCTCTGCTCGCTCGTACCTGCTCGTTTCACGCTCAACACCAGCTGTGCGCTCGCTCGGCTGTTAAAGCCAATCACAGAGTTTTTTTTCATCCAATCAGAGTATGGCTTGAAAATACTGCATTCAGATGAATTAAATCAAAATGCTGCAGCCTTTGGCAGAAATTACTAAACATCACCGAGGGATTGAAGAAAAACAAATAAAAAGTGTAATATTTTAGCCTAAAATATTTAGGCTAAAGTATTTAGACTTTCCAGCTTCTGGGAGGTGATGCAAAAGTTTATTCTGATCATAATCATCATGAATGTCATCTATATTTAAAGAGCACTTTAACACGAGGTAAAACAAAGTGCCAAACATCAGAAATTCATCAGATAAGAGATAACAACTAATAAAATAGCACTAGGTCTAAATTGTGTATAATTAGCCTAAAAAGTAGATTGGAATATGGAATATTTGGACGTCTGTTAAATTCAGGTTATCTTTTTTATTATTATTTCTGTTAATGTCTCCTGTTGACGTGAGTTCAGTTTAACATTGGCATCTGTTTAGTTCAGTTTGTCTGCTATTGTGTTAGGCTCAGAACCGGTGGACCCAGAATTCAAGGCAGACAAACCGTTCAAGTTTAACAGTTTATTTAGATCAGGTGCGGAGCGGGAGGCGTCAGCGTCTACAGCGGGATCCTCTGCAGAAGGAGACGGCAGGTTAGTGACCACGCTTATCTGAAGGTGTTTGCACACAAACGTGTCGGTCACTAACCTGGTCTTAATGTTCAGTTCAGTCCCAGTGGGTCCCAGCAGGTGGGTCGTCAATTCGCTGCGGCGGTTGCCGCTCATGAAGTCCCAGCAGCAGGTGTTTCGGTGGTCGGAGGACAGGCAGGAGATCAGAACCGTGAGAGCAAACGTCAGCAGGATGAGCCGTAGAGCGAAGCCGAAGTCGGGGACGTGGTCGAAGGTCGGAGCCAAGAGATCAGAGAGCCAGTGAGGTACCGAAGGATAATCCAGGACGGAGTCGGGTCACGGTTCCAGGTTCGGTACACGGGGCAGAGATCCAGCGGGTAGTCAGGACAGGCAGAGGTCAGATCGGGCAAATAGAATCAGACAGGAGTAAGCAGGCTCGGAGGTCGAAAGGCAAAACAGGTCAGGATCAGGAGTCAGAATAATAAACGCTGGAATAAGTCTCACACTAGGATCGAAATAAATTGGCACTGTTGCCTGGTCTTAGAGCTGGTTAAATACTAGTGAGAGCAGGTGGAACAGATCTGAAGTGATGAGGAACGGGCGGAGCTAGAACAGGTGTGTGACATGAGAGATCAGACCAGGCAACAGTGCCGAAATCATGACACTATTGAAAACAATTGTTTATGAATTTGATCTAATGACAGCTCAATTTTAAAACTAAGCCCTCTGTCTGTGATGTTTCAGTAAAAGTAGTATGTAAGATGGAAATATTTGGATGGATATTTTATGAATAGGCCTTTTTTATGAATGTACTTTGTTAAAATAAATACAATAAAAAAACATGTGTTGGGCTATCAGTTGTTTTTGAAACACAGCATTCTAGGAACACAAAAGAAAGATGCATTTACTGCAGGGACCTGTGTGGGGTAGGTTTGTGGTGGGGGGGTTATTCCAAGGGGAGGCTCATATTCAATGAATTTGAAAAGCCCTGGTATAGGGTAGTTCACTGCTATTGTTTTCATCCGGGTTTTTCGTGCCTGCGCGCCGGACTGGAAGGCAGAAGGCGAGCACAGCGGCAGACGCAAACAGAGCAAACGACGAGTTCTCGACATATTTTTCTTCTTTAGATAGTGTATCACAAGATCGTTTTAAGAGTAAGTTGATGGTATCAGATTGCCAGATACCATCCAGATACCGTCCAGATAGCAAGTCTGTGAATGCTGGCCAAACGATTTAGTCCGGCCCGGTGGCCAAATGCATTATCAGTATTCAACGGATAATGCATTAGATGCAGCCGATACTTTAATGTATCTAATGCTGATTATTCATTGAATCATTTGAATTTAAATATTTAAAATACTTTCACAGCAAAAATTATATGCGATTAATTTCGATTAATTAATTACAGAGTATGTAATTAATTAGATTAATTTTTTTAATCGATTGACAGCCCTAATATATATATTTATTAGATTAAACTTTATTGTCATTACACAGGTACAAGTCAACAAAACGCAGTTTAGGTCTAACCAGAAGTGCAATAGCAGCAAGTGCAGGATAAACAATGGTTCCATAAGTACAGGACATGGGTTATTACTGAATAAATATAGAGATGGATACTATTATGTGAGCATGATATACAGGAAGCTGTTACTATAAAATGAATAAATAGAGTTTGGACAGAAGCTATTTAAATTAAAGTGCAGTGGAAGGTAATTGCATATTACAGTTAAAGTACGGTATTGCAGATGTATATGTAAACAATTGGTGCTGTGAATAGACAGTCTGTCACGATTTGTTTACCGAAGAACTCAGGAAGCGCACACGGGACTAAAGTTTAAGAGTTTTTATTTAAAGGAAGTGTGCTGGATGGCGGATGATGAAGACCGGAGGTTCAGGGCTGCAGAAGGTCAGGGATGTAGGTGATGGCAGGAGCTGACGGCCCGGAGAGAGTGAGTCCACAATCACTAGGTGCTGCTCGGCTAGCAGGCCTCATATTAACACCAGGACTCAGGGCGGCTAGTCAGGTTAGCAGTTATCAGGAGACACCAGGGCACAGAGCAGAGCTTCTCCAGGAACGAACAACAGAATAAAAAGACTTACAGAGGGACTGGCATGGAGTGGTGGATAGCAGAAGACGGCCCAGAGCTGAACTGAAGGCAGAGGGAGGTTTAAATAGAGCACTTCACAGGTGGAACCAGGGTCTGGCTAATTAACTAGTAAATGTTAACAGGTGTGACTGACTGCTGAGGAGGTGAAGTGAAGATGACAGAAAACAACTGATGACAATGAAAACTAACAATAAATAAAGTGAAACCTAACCCAAAAGAGATGACAAAATGAAAATAACAGAAAAACAAAGCCAAACCAAAACTCAACCACGACACTGTCAGCAGTGCAAATCAATATTCAGTCATAGTTAGTAGTGCAGGATGCATGTAAACAGTTGTTACTATAGTAACAGCCAGGAGTGCAGGTGAACATTACAGTCTAGTAAATAACAGAATAACAAAATGGAGGTAGGTGTGAGGAGGGAGAGGAGAGTCTATCAGTGAGGGTTAGAGTTCAATAAAGAGACAGCTCTGGGGGAAAAGCTGTTCTTTAGTCTGCTGGTTCTGGTCCAGAGGAACCTGAAACACCTGCCGGAGGGCAGGAGAGAAAACAGTCTGTGGGCTGGGTGAGAAGAGTCCTTAAGGAGCTCCATGTAGGCAGCGTTTCTTCTGGATGTGCTCAATGGTGGGTAGTGGAGTCCCAGTGATGTGCTGGGCGGCTTTCACCACCCGCTGCAGGGCGTTGCGCTCTGCAACAGTACAGCTCCCATACCACACTGCTGCACAGTTGGTCAGGATGCTTTCTATTGAGCAGCGGTAGAAGTTCACCAGGATAGTCGCACAGTTGGTCAGGATGCTTTCTATCGTACAGCGGTAGAAGTTCACCAGGATAATCGAGGAGAGCTGGTTTTTCCTCAGTGTCCTCAGGAAGAAGAGGCACTGGTGAGCCTTCTTGACCAGACAGGAGGAGTTTGTTGACCAGGACATGTCTGCTGAGATGTGGGTCCCCAGAAACTTGAAACTGGAGACACACTCAACAGCCGTTCCATTGATGTGGATGGTGTCGTGCGTGCCTCTTGAATCTTTTCTGAAGTCCACGATGAGCTCCTTTGTTTTGGTGGTGTTGAGGAGCTGGTTATTGTCAGTGCACCATGTGGCCAGGTGCTTGATCTCCTCCCTGTAGGCTGTCTCATCGTTGTTGCTGATGAGACCAATCACCGTAGGGTCGTCCTCAAACTTGATGATGGAGTTGGATGCGTACACAGGCTTACAGTGGTGGGTGAAGAGGGAGTAGAGCAACGGGCTTAGCACACAGCCCTGTGGTACACCAGTGTTGAGTGTGATGGACGTGGAGCAGTTGGAGCCTGATCAGACGTTCTGGGGTCTGTTGGTCAGAAAGTCCAAAATCCAGTTGCACATGGAGGTGTTGATGCTCAGGTCTCGAAGTTTGGCTATTAACTTAGCCGGGATGACAGTGTTGAATGCTGAGCTAAAGTCAACAAACAGCATGCCTGCATAAGTGTTGTTATTGTCCAGATGTGTGAGCACACAGTGCAGTGCCATGGACACTGCATCCTCTGTGCTCCTATTGCTGCGGTATGCAAACTGGTGTGAGTCCAATGTGGATGGTAGGGAGTCTTTTAGGCATGCCAGGACCAGCCGCTCAAAGCACTTCATTACGATTGGTGTGAGTGCTACAGGGTCATTAAGGTCATTAAGTCATTAGTCGTTAAGGCACTTTGGGCTGGAGTGTTTTGTCAATGGCACAATGGAAGTGCATTTGAAGCATGTTGGTACAGCTCTTTGGGCAAGAGACAGGTTGAAAATGTCTGTAAAAACCTCAGCGAGCTGCTCTGTACATGCCCTTAGCAAGCGTCCAGGGATGTTATCTGGTCCAGATGCCTTGTGCGTGCTGATCCTGCTCAATGCATTGCAGACATCTGTGGAGGAGAGAGTGATTGGCGGGTGGTCGGCTGAGGATTTGAGCTTGGTGGCAGTTTCACTGTTGTCTTTTTCAAAGCGAGCATAAAAGTCATTCAGCTCGTTCAGGAAGTTGACATCAGTGGCTGCAGAGGTGGAATGAGTGGGTTTATAGTCACTGATGGCCTTAATTCCCTGCCACATGCGTCGGGGATCAGCGTTGGAAAAGTGTCCCTCTATCTTAAGCTTGTAGCAGTTCTTGGCCTCTTTGATGCCCCTTTTTAGATTTGCTCTGGCTGAGCAGGCTTGTGCATCTCCTGATCTGAAGGCAGTGTTGCGTGTCTTCAATAGGAATCGCACCTTCCCGTTCATCCATGGCTTCTGATTTGGGTATGTGGTGATCTGCTTCTGGGTTGTAACATTGTCAATAGTGGTATTAATATAATCCAGTACAGAGGAGGCGTAACAGTCAATGTCTGTGTGAGAACCACTGGTGGCTTGAGAAGCAAACATCCTCCAGTCTGTGTGTAGAAACCTTTCCTGAGGTGATGAATCTGCTCCTGCAGGCCACACCTTGGTGGTCTTCACTGATGGCTTCACACGATTGATGAGAGGTGCATATTTGGGGGTGAGGAACAAAGAAAGGACTTCCTGAGCAAATAGTCAAAGACAATGCCACCACTTTCACATCCGCAGAATTTCAAACGTTTGTGACACAAAATTACATTTTGCACACAACAAGTGCACCGGGACACTCTGCCACAAACGGTTTGGCTGAAAGATATGTCCAAACATTTAAAGTAGGCATGCAAAAGCTTGCCAACCACTCATGTAGCATTGAGGACAAACTTTCATTGTTTTTGCTACAGTACCGAGTTACGCCAAACTGCAAAGACAAATTGTTCATGCACAGACACATCCGTACCAGACTGGATTTCATCAAACCTGACATCAAGGGGACTGTTTGCAGGAAGCAGTATCAATAAAAAGCTCAACATGACTTCACAGCCATGGACCGTTCCTTGTCTGTGGATGATGCTGTGTATTTTCGCAACACAGGAGGAGGAGTTCACAAGTGGATACCTGGACAGGTTGTAAGACAAACTGGTCCAGTCTCTTATGAAGTAAAAGAGCGGTACTCGAACACTGTGCACAGACGATGACATGGTGATCGTACCCAAGCTGTGGCTGAACCAGATATCGAGAACCCTGAAACACCAACAAAAGAGCAAAGTGATGCAAACTTTACACCTGAAAAAAGTGCTCTGGACTCGGGTGCACCCTCCTGTATCCCCAGACCCTCCAGTGGTTGTGAGGCATTCCACACGACCACGAAAGACGCCAAAACGATATCTTAAATAGCCTTTTGTTTATCTAGGCATAACAGTTATGCATGTTATGTTCTGTTATTGTTCATGTTGCAATAAGGGTTACATCTGAGAGTTAGATGCAGAGGTAAACAGGGAGAAAAATAATTCTTAAGTAAATGCATATTTGGGTCATTGTTTGGTTCTATATAAAAATGCATTTAAGATGGAATAAGTGACCTTAGTTCATTTTAGTTAATGTACATAAAAATGGTATTCTCATCTAAAAGGGGGAAGAGGTGGTGTATCTACCCCATATTGATTTACCTGAGTTGGTACAGTACTGGTATTCCATGACGTGCAGGTTCTCTCTCTGTAGTTGTGAGACACGGATACAGCTGGAGCCTCTTCTGTTTCTTAAGACGTCACATAATGGAATCAATTTTATTTATGAAGAATCCCATAAAATCATTACTGCTAAGAGCTAAGGGAATGGATGGATCAACAGAGCTGTGGCTCTGGGTAAGTTTGGCAACTGTACTGAAGAGAAATCTAGGATTATTCTTATTCTCTTCAATTAATGATGAAAAATATGCTGCTCTAACTCTGCGGAGGGTCTTGTTATGCAACAATAGACTGTCCCTCCAGATTAAGTAGGATTCCTCTTGGTGTGTAGAGCGCCATTTTCTCTCCAATTTCCTAACATTGTGCTTCAAGGAACGCAGCTCTGAATTAAACCAGGGAGCCAGCTTCCTGTGAATAATCACCTTCTTTTTCAAGGGAGCTACATTGTCTAATGCAGAACGCAATGAGGAAGTCACATTGTTAGCAAAGGTATCGATTTGTGAATGGGAAGAAACAGCATTGCTGCCATCTACAGGGTATTTCTGCAATACTGAGGATATTAAAAGGAGGACAGACTCTTTAAAGTTTGATACAGCATTATCTGATAAAGATCAACTATAATGGAACCCTCTTTTGGGGGTGGAGAACTCCCAAAACTTCGCTAGGTAAATGGGCTTTCAGGGAAGCAGAGGGCATCGTGAAGGTTCTGGGTTTGTACATTGGTACACAGCGGAGGGCAGCGAGAGACGAGACGTGGAGAACAGTCTTAAGAAAAATACAAAAACTTCTCAGTCTATAGAAGCAGCGGAAACTTACAATCAGAGGGAAAAATAGTGTGCAGGATGATGCTCTTAACGTCCTCCTTCCTATAGGTGACGAACAGAGACAAATAAGTGAAATAAAAACTAAAACTCATTGCACAGGAGCCAACCTCACATAAACAGTGGTCACCATCGATTCCACATAAAGTAATCCAAAGTATACGGTCGCATTCGCCAGTCAAATTCAATAATCACCAAGCTAGTAATACGGATTTTCTGTTGAGACATAGGAGGATTTTCATGGGTGTCATCCTGCACCAAATTGACAAAGCAAAATATGGCAGAGATTGCACAGTGTGCCTTTCAGACCCGGAGACACTGGAGCACCTGTCCCTCCGTTGTCCTGGCTGCACCCTCTTTTGCTACTCCATAGCATTTCACCAGCGATGAGACACAGGTCACGAATGGGACTGGATACGACTGTGTTTGGCCTCACAGAACTTGTGGACAGTTGGGTAAAAGTCAACACATGCTCTGCAATATTATAGTTTCCATCGCCAGCCATTCTATTTATGTTTCCAGAAATTACAAGCTCTATAAAAACAAGACCGTGAATCGCTGGAAGTTTTTTTTGAAAACCATTGACAACATCAGCAAGGACCTTTGTAAGGATATCTTCGGGCCGCTCTTCACCTGCAAACACGGTGAAGGATGGACTCTATGAAGAACTCCTACGTTGGTAGATACGTTATGCCTTTCTGACTGCAAACCGTTAACGTGCTATCTATTTATTTGGGAAATAGGCTTCATGGAAGATCTTTCAGTTTGGCGATGTGTTATGCTTTTTATATCCTCTTTTGCCTTTTGACATTTGTTTTGACTTTTGGCTGTAAATAGCCAACACTCCACAAAGAAGGCCAAAGACATCTGCAAATGTTACTACCTGCGCTTGCACGTTTAAAACACTCGTCTCCTCAATATGCTTGTACGGATCAAACCCATTAACTAACTTTATTTTTCAAGGTAGGACTGCTTTGCTTATTTTTTGTTTTGCTTGTTGCGGCAGAGATTCCAGCACCTGCTTTTCCTGTGGTCCGTTGTCGTGGAAAGCATGTCAGAAAGTATGGCTGCTGCTACCCAGTATGCAATACGCCGTGACCGCCATTCACAAGCCCTATACCCAAATATGTGATACTCCCTGACTGTAGTTTTATATTAAGGGGGATCTGTAAAGAGAAGTTAGTTGGCAGTACTCTAGATTTAGACCAATTTTTTGAGTAACCTGAGACTTTTGAGAAAGATTCTAGTAATCTAATTACTTGAGAGAGAGAGGTGTTTAAGTACTGGAAATAGAGTAATATATCATCTGCATAAAGACAAATGTTATGGTCTATTTTCATGCATTTTATAGCTTTAACTACATTAGTTTGTCTAATTGTTGCTGCTAGTGGTTCAATAAAAATAAAAAACAGTTTGATCTGGGTGTATTATGAGAGGAGTGACTTTATCTCATTGTTGTGCAAGAGCTTTACAGATTATTTTAATATCTATGTTAATAAGGGATATGGGACAATAGCTAGTAGGAAACACAGGATCATTGCTTGGTTTAAGCAGGAGAGTAATGGTAGCAGAATTCATATTAGCCGGGAATCTGCGATTTTCCTGAGTCTCCTGCAACATTCTGTGGAACGTTGGTGCCAGAATATTCCAGAACTCTTTATAAAACTCAACTGGGAAACCATCAGGACCTGGAGCCTTTTTATTGGGCATACTTTTTAGAGCTTCCTGAATTTCAACTGTTGTCAGCGGTGAATCCAGGGTCATTGTTTGAATATCTGATAATTTAAGAAGTGTTATTTTATCTAGAAATTGCTCAATGTCATTATCTGATGGATTTATCTGCCATGCATATAAAAATTTGTAGAAATCTCGGAAGGTGTTTATACTTTCAGGCTAATATAATGTATTACCAGTTGAGTCTGTAACTGCAAAAAGTTGTTTTTTCTTTGTGAATTTTTAGCTGATTAGCTAAGAAGCTTCTTGACTTATTGCTATGTTCCAAATTTTCTATTCGAAGTCTTTGTATTAAAAAAATATTTAAATTTTCAATATGTTTAATTCTAATTTAACTTTTAGGGTTTTACCAAGCTTTCCCTCTTCCTGGGAGGTTTCTAGTAACTTAATATTTTCTTAATTCTTGTATCTTTTTGTTTTCTATATTCTTTTTATGAAATGAGATTACCACTCATCACTGCTTTCCTTGCCTCCCAGAGGATAGATGCTGATGTCCCTGGTAAATCATTGTACTCCAAGTATGAGCTGATGCCAGCTCCATGCACATGCCATGTCACAAACCTTAGATTCACTATAGATATGAGTGAGAGGCTGAGGCTGGAAAGTGCATGTCCCTATAGAAATAGATATACATAGACCCAGGTGACAGGTGCTTGTGATGGTCTGATCCACAGGAAAGAAGCAGAGGAATAAGATAAAGACAAAAATGAAGGTACAGAGATTGAGAAGGGGTGAGAGAAAAAAGATTATACTATGAAGTATATTTGAATTACATTTGTGGATGTGAGTGAAAACCTGTGTTAATGTGATTGACCCTAAGAGAGGGTAGATGAGGCACTTTCCGAACAGGAAATCCAATAGCTGGCAGAGCACACAGCACTAGAACACGGAACCAGTGAGAAGCACACAAACAATGAGGACCTTACATGCAGGCAGTGCATGAGAGACATTCTGGCAGGGAGTGGTTGAGTGAGGCAGGTATATGTAGGCAGAGCTCCAGGTGGATTAACCTGAAGCTGATTACTCTGCAGCAGGTGTAGCTAATTATGGTGACTAGTGGTTGAAAGGAGTGTGGAGCATGGGATGGGAAGAAAAGTCAATCAGCCCTAAAAGCACAAACAGAAAGCCCAAATCATGACATAAGCAAATACAAATACTGATGAGGATATAAATAATGTATGTTCAACCATTCTGATGCTGTGTGACAAGTATTTAAAAAATGGTTTTCTCATCATGACACATTTCTTAATCCAGTCTAATTGTTAATTTATTTACATAGATTTTTTTGTGGTTTCTTGTAACAGCCAATCACAGCTCTTAGAAGAAAGCATCAAACCTGGCAATGGGGTCAGCTGCGCCTTCTCACTAAGAAAGAATAACTGTTGTCTCCTTACTCAGAGTAGCTCTCAGCAGCTATCTGATTCACTCTTAAGCTAAAACTCCTTGTCAGGTATTTTTAGGACAGGAGCTCTAAGAATCTCTGTGAATATGGGCACATGAGTTTGGCACATGGGTCTCCTAGGGGCAGTCACTGGTGTATAGGTTGAAGAGCAGTAGGGAGCGCACACACCCAGTGCTAAAAGTCTGGGTGCTGGATGTGAAATTCCCCTCCCTGAACTGTTGACACCTGTTAGTCAGGAAGTTTGTGATCTAATGACAGGTGGAGGATGACAGTGCGCTGGGTGAGTAAATGGTAAATGGACTGAACTTTTATAGCACTTTTCCAGTCATGCTGAACACCCAAAGCGCTGCACACTATAGCCACATTCATTCAATCATTCTCACTAACACGCACACATTTATACATTGAGACGCAGCTCAGTAGGCAACTGAGTGCTGATGATGTCCACGATGATGGTGTTAACCTGTCTAGCCCGTCTAAACCGGCACCAGCATGAGCATAACCATGTCCTTTTTTATCGCACGTTAAAAGTGGGTCTTTTTTCCACTAGCCTAGTAGAGACGATTTGTTTATTGAAATCTAGTGTTAATTTAGATAAACAGCATTATATAGCGATGTTCTCTGGATGTTAATTTTATTTCTGTTAATAAATTCTTGAACTTGAGAAGTTGTCTCATTTATTCTATATGTGTGCAGAGTTTGCTGTTAAAAGATCAGCAGTGCTCGAATCATCCTTTTCACCTATTGTCCTGATATCAGCTCCCGGGCTGATATTCACCGGAAAATAACAAACAGACAGAGAGTTATTTATTTGACATTAAATAACTTTAAAGAGTGTATAGTTGTACAACACATGACATCAAAAAATAAAGTGTTAGAATTAGTAGTTTATAAGATAAGATAAGATAAGCTTTATTGATCTCACATTGGAGAAATTTACTTGTCACACATCGGCTTAGTGAGCAAAAGAAGGTGCCAAAAGGAGGAAAAGTTGCATAAGGTATAGACAGTGGGTCCACATGTATATACAGTGTATCAAAGAAAAAATTAAATAAAAAATTAAAATACAAAGGAAATAAAGCAGAGATTTGAGATGACTATGTACATTCAGGGTGGCTTATATACAAATACAAATAGTGCATTAAGGTGATACCAGGCAAGGAACAACAGTGGGGTAGTGAGATAATTATACAGCTGAAGTTGCTTATTTAATAGGATTATTGCATAGGGTATTGCACAGGTTATTGCACAGGGTATTAGATAGTAATTTCACTCTAGTTAGTGCATGGTTATTATAGATACATAAATACATAGGTGCTGGTGCACCACTGGGAGGCCCATGTTGCGTCGCTATTTCTAATGGAAGGGGACAAACTTGTCAGCCATACGGGTTGTCCCTCTGTCTTCTACATGAAGACGTGCTGTTATTGGAGTAGAAAACAAGCAACGACTGTAGATCATTCTATTTTCCATTTTCTGTTGAAATGTAGGATCATCCATACTCTTTGCTCAGCAAGAGGGAAGAGATAGTAAGAGTCTATATCTGCGTAGCTATTATTACCAGGTGGAGTGGAGATAGTTCATGAGGGAGCAGGGATTCAACAAAAGATGTGGGTATTCCAGGCTTTTTGCTGGACAGATAAGTTAATTCAATACAACTATAACGATCTTGGCACTGGTGCTGGTCTAACCACTCACTTAGCACACCTGCTTAGCTCCACCCTGTCTGCAATCACCCATCATTGGTCCCACCTGTTTCCACCTGCATATAAACCCCGTTCAGATCAGCTACCAGTGCCAGATCGTCTCAAGCCACCGGTAAGAGCTTTCCTGTGTTTTCTGTTTGCAAGCCTGACCTGGTTTCTGCCCTGTTTCCGAGCCTGCCTAACCCCAGTCTAATTCTGTCTGCCTGCCTGAAACCTGCCCGGTTGGTTTCTGGAGCTCAGGACCTGTCTATCCTGGACTGTCTAGCTGTGTCTCTGAATCTGCCTGTCTGTGAGTAACTGAGCCAGGCAACTCTCTTGTGCTTCTGAGTTCTGCCAGTTATTCGGACCTAGACCGGACCAGGAGCTCAGCTCGTCCTGGCAGTACTGCCAGTGGAACTTTGCCTCTCCTCCTTGATCATCCCTAAGTTAGTGTCTGCTCCTTGCAGCGTATCCTGCCTGTTTCCCCACTGGACTCTGCTGACGACTGTTTCTGTTTGTCTGTCTTATTCTCCATTATACATCCATCCAATAAACCTTCTAAAGCGTTTGCTACATGTCCAGTTGAATATCGGGTTCTACCAAAGTGAAATCATTACAATAACAGTGAAATTTATTTTGCCATTATGTTAGAAACAGGGCAGTGTGGTCCATCAACCACTCTATCCTCCCGGCAGAGGCGGCTCTTTGTTCGTCTTCTCTCTCTCTCCCTCTCAGGCACTATGTGGGAGGGAGGCGGAGGCATATCAGCCAGCTGGCTCACTGTCCGTAGTGCGCACACCATCAGGGGCAAGAGTCTTCCTGATCTTCCGCCTCTGTAAGAGCTGGCACACATCCTCTTCACAGATTGTGGGTGCATGTCGGGGTCAAAGAAGGGGGTTGGCAGTCTGGGGAGGTGACTATTTGAATATAGTGTTGGAGAGTCAGGGAGTTGTGAATTTGGGCTTTTCAGACCTACAAAAGAAACCATTGAGCTCGTCAGGTAGTCGATGAGTACCAGCAGAGATGGAGGACAATTCTTAATAGTTAGCAAGTGTCCACAGGCCTCACAAAATTAATGCTGGGTTCCTGGCAGAGTGTCATCTATAGTGGTTTTTATCCAAGTTAAAAATATGGACACTTTTACCCCTGGAGCTTCTGGTTATGTGAAGCAGTTCCACTGAACTGTGAAAACTGACCAGTTCCGTTTGCTGGCTATTTCTTACTCAGTCACTTCATACCTGTCTGCCCTCCAACACTGTCCACCTCAAAGAATAACACGCACCATCTGCTCACCTGCCAGTCCTCCCTCTCACAGTGAGCCATGTTTCCATCTCAAGGTGCTCTCAACAGGACTGAATGATTCCTTGTTTGTTAAACAAACTGTTAAACCTGCTTGAAAATCCTCTTGGCTTTCCTGCATGTGGGTCAGAAAGCTTCCTGCCAACATTAGAGAGAGAAGGGGAGACCTAGAAAAAGATAGAGAAGCAACAGGACAGAAAAGGAAGCCATACTAGAGCTAATGCTAAACTAACGTAAACACCAAATTCAGTATGTAAGAAAATTAGAATATGACTTAATATCGTCACAAAAACAGGATTTCGAGAAATGTTGGCAAGCTGAAATTTATGAACATGAAAAGTGTGAGCATGTCCGGCACTCACTACTTAGCTGGGGCTCCTTTTCTCTGGATTACTGCAGCAATGCGGCGTGGCATGGAGTCCATCAGTGTTTGGCACTGCTCAGGTGTTATGAGAGCCCAGGTTGCTCTGATAGTGGCCTTCAGCTCTTCTGCATTGTTTGGTCTGGCATATCGCATCTTCCTCTTCATAATACACCACAGATTTTCTCAAGGTTAATGCCAGATGAATTGGCTGGCCTTTTAAGAACAGGGATTCCATGGTCCTTAAACCAGTTACTGGTAGCTTTAGCACTGTGTGCTGGTGCCAGGTTAGGAAAATTAAATCTGCATCTTCATAAAGTTGGTCAGCAGCAGGGAGCATGAATTGCTTTAAACTTCCTGATAGACGGCTGCATTGACCTTTGACCTCAGAAAACACAGTGGACCAACACCAGATGACATGGCGCCCAAATCATCATTAACTGTGGAATCTTTACACTAAACTTTAAGCAATGTGGATTTCGTGCCTCTCCTCTCTTCCTCCACACTCTGGGACCTTGATTTCCAAAGGAATGCTAAATTTACCTTGGTCAGAGAAAATAATTTTGGACCACTCAACAGCAGTCCAGTCTTTTTTGTCTTTAGCCCAGGCAAGACGTTTCTGACGCCGTCTATTCTTGCAGAGTGGCTTGACACCAGCAATGCTAGAGTTGAACCCATGTCTTGCATTCATCTGTGCCTGGTGGTTCTGGAAGCACTAACTGCAGTCCACTCCTTGTGAACTTTCCCCATATTTTTGAAAGGGTTTTGTTTCACAAGCCTCTCCAGGTTGCTGTCATCCCTGTTTCTTTTTTTCTACCACATGTTTTCCTTCCCTTCGACTCTCTATTAATGTGCTTGGACACAGAGCTCTGTGAACATCAGCCTCTTCAGGGTGATGTCCACAGAGATGTCAATGATCATCTTTTGGACAACTGCCAAGTCAACCCTCTTCTGTCGCCTACGGAACTTAACTGAGAGACCATTTAAAGTCCTTTGCAGGTGTTTTGAGTTAATTAGCTGATTGAAGCATAGCACCAGATGTCGTGAACATTGGACCTTTTCACAATATTCATATTTCCTGAGATATTGAATTTGGGATTTTCATTAGTTGTCAGTTATAACCATCAAAATTAAAATAAATAACTCTTGAAATATATCAGTCTGTGTGTAATGAATGAATATAATATACAAGTTTAATTTTTTTAATGGAATTATGGAAAATAAAATAACTTTTTCATGATATTTTAATTATATGACTACCATCTGTAATTGATTAAAGGTGAATCTCAAGATAAAGAATACAGTTTTAGTTTAAACTGTGACATAAGTTTAGATGTGGATGGTTTAAAATCTTGTCATCTTTTCAAAGTTATTTTTTCATTATTGTAAACAAAATGTAAAACAGTTTTTATGAGCTGAGTCAGTTTGTCAGAAAAAAAGGTGAATGCTATTCTTTTAACATGAAATTCAATTTATGAAACTTTGTTGCTCTCCTGTTTAGTTTTGTGAGATCCATTTCATTATCACATTTTTATTCTAATTTTAAATCCTCTATTTTTCCTAAATAAAACACTTTAGAACTAATTATCTCTGCTTGAAATGATAAAAGACTCTTCAGGCAATGCTCAGCACTGATAACAAGTACAAAAATCTCATATTTACAGACAAGCATCCCCATCTTCGCCCTGGGCTTATTTTGATGTGTGGTTAATACCACAACAACCCTGCCTTGATCCAAAGTTTGCAGTCTGTATTTAATTACTGTAATTTGGAACATTACAAGTGAAGGTCTTGCCACTGTAATTATAAATATGCATGCAATGTCAGTCAAGCCTTATGATCTCAATACTTTCCAAACAGTCCCATAAGATGTTTACAAAGAAGCCAACTGACATTCCTGCTTTTGTATATGTAACACCATTGGGAGGTTTTAGGCGTCTTAAAGGAATGTAGGGATGTGCAACACATCTCATGATTATGGTGAAAAAGAACATTTATTAACGTATGAACCACCAGAAGACTGAGTTAATTGAGCTGACAACGCATAAAGTTGAAAAAATCAAAGTGGGAACTCAGATGTCTAAAACAGAGAGAGAGAGAGAGAGAGATTTAAACATTTAAATCACATGTTCTGCACTTAAGACTTTTGCAAAGGCGTTACCTTGTGAGTGAAGATGGACAACATTGTTGAAGCAACCTACCTGTATTTTCTGGGCAACGCAGCTGTCTGTTCACTGATAGTTTGCATGCTCAATATCTGCCATGATGTTTTCTACCTTGTCAATGGGGGTAATTTAGGGAACAATGAGGCCCTCTAGTTGGTAACAGAACCTTCTTTGTGCCACAGGCCCCTGAGGGCCACTAATCTCTGCCAAGGAAAACAATGGCTCATTGCTGCACCAGAACCCACTCCTATTAGTAATGCATCAGGTTCAAATACAAGCCTAAGTACATGCACACCAACACACATACAGTAAGAAAAAAAAATGGTTAATGCCCATCATGATAATTTCTGGTAGGACTAATCTACCTCATAACTTTTTGGCAACACACCAAGACACCTTTACAGAAATTAGAGACTATGACAGTACACAATAGTTATCTTAACAACCCTTTATTATGTACTAAACAGAAGATGTTTTTGCTGGCAGAGTGTACCTGTTACCTAGCAAATGCTTCTGTTGACACATCACCTTGCAGTAAATCAATGTGACAGGGCTGACACAATGGTTGCAACACGTAGTATATATATATATATATATATATATATATATATATATATATATATATACTACAATATATATACTACAATATAGGTTCTGTTGGACTCTACTGTAGCCCTTGTGAAAGTTGGGTGCTTCTCCAACAGTAAGCCCTGGCTAAACCCTAACATAAGAGCTTTACTAATTGAGAAAAAGAGGGCTTCCAGGTCAGGAAGGAGAGATGATCTGAAAACTGAACAAAGAGAACTGAGGAAGAAGATCACAGAAAAACAGCTACAGGAAGGAAATGGAGGCGCAGCTGCAAGACAGTAACATCAGTGATGTTTGGAAAAGCCTGGAAACAATTTCAAGTCATAAAAAGTGGGTGACATGAGCTGTGGGACTTACCTAAATCAGCACTTTCCGAGGTTTGACCAGCCAGTAGCCCCCAGCTCAGTCTAACATGATGTAGACAGCTTCATCTGGGACGACTGCCTGTTCAACCACCCAGAATGGCATATCTTTCAGCTCTTGGCTATCATCTGCCCCCTCAGCTCCAGATGACTCCATAAATCAGCCTCTCCCCGACAGTGTCTTTCTCAACACTCCAAGTAATGGACATTTAGTGAAAGGCCAAAGTAAGGAAGGCTGCAGGTCCGAATGGCATTAAATGTAGGCCCCTGTTGTGATGTGCAGATCAGCAATGTGCCATCATGGGCCACATCTTCAATATCAGTCTGAAACACAAGAGTACCACAGCTGTGGAATACCTTCTGTGTGGTACTGGTGTTTAAGAACGCACACCAAAAAAGACCTCAACAGCTAAAGTTTGGTACAACTAATATCACACCTGATGGAAACCCTCAAGAGGCTGATCCTCAACCATATTTGCCTCCTAGTCAGGTCTTCATTGGTCAGAGGGCCCGGTGGCGCCGGTGCATGGCCTAGCTACTAACATAGCTCACCACCGTCAGGGTGTGAATGTATGTGTGAATGGGTGAATGACTAAACTGTAGTGCGCTTAGGAGGTCGTCAAGACTAGTTAAAGCGTTATACAAGTACAAACCATTTACCATTTTTCATTGGATCATCTGCAGTTTGCCTACCAGCCTTACATTAAGGTGCATGATGCCATCATCTGCCTGCTACACCAAGCTCTGACCCACCGGGAGAAAACTGGAAGCAGGGTGAGGATAATGCTCTTTTATTTCTCCAGTGCTATCAACCCCATCCAACCAGGACTCCTGAAAGAAAAAATGGCAGTCGTGGCTCCATGTCAAGAGGAGCCAGTTGAGGTGGCTCGGGCATCTGGTTAGGATGCCTCCTGGACGCCTCCCTGGAGGTGTTCCGTCCCACCGGGAGGAGACCCAGAGGGAGACCCAGGACACGCTGGATGGACTATGTATCTCTGCTGGGAACGCCTTGGGATTCCTCCGGAGGAGCTGGCCCAAGTGGCTGGGGAGAGGGACGTCTGGGCCTCCCACTGAAGCTGCTACCCCCGCGACCCGACCCCGGATAAGAGGAAGAAGATGGATGGATGAATGGCCAGATTTATTAGTTCCTAAAAGGAACAAATCATAAAAATCTAATAAAATCAATATGACTCAACTTGAACCAAAAAATAAAACAATTAAATGTGGTCTGTTAAATATAAGGTCTCTCCCTCCAAAGACTTTGTTAGTTAATGAATTGATTTCTGAAAATCAGATTTATTTATTATAAGTTATTATAGTGGGGGAGTTCAACATTCATGTTGATACTGATTGTGTTAACCTTAGTGTAACCTTTAAAACTATCCTAGATTCAATTGGTTTTGCTCAAAATGTGCATAAACCGTAGCACTCTTGGCTCCATACTTTAGACCAGGGGTGTCAAACATACGGCAAATTTTTTTTTTTTTTTTTCCAGTGTCCTGTCTGGCAATGTGGCAATAAGATGCCACAAAGAGCTCATCAGATTTGACTTTCACAAGTGGACAAGATAAAAGGAAGAGAATGATAAAACAATTATTGAAAAAAACATGTACTTCGTTTAATTGAAATATGCAGTTCCTATATTGTCCACGAGGGGCGCTGTGTTTTAATTAGCAGATTAAGCTTCAGGTGTGGAAAAATTTAAATTATTTCTTAATTTTTATCAGTTTGATGTATTTTGTCATGCAGGGCAGTGTTTTAAATTCCAAAAAATGTGAATAAATGTTTTTCAACATTGTATAATCACTGTGATCAGTTCTTATGCATAATGCACAAGTAAATGTTTAACTGAGTAAAAGTATTGTTGAAATTGCACATACTTTTCTTAAAAACACTGAGGTTATTCATAATATATTGTGTAAAAGTGAAATTAACTTAATATAAAAATCAACAACAAGTCCACATTTATTAGTTCTATTTAATCTTGCAATGAGTTTACTCGTGTGGCCCTCTTGAGATCAGATTAAGCTGAATGCAGCCCCTAAACCAAAATGAGTTTGACACCCCTGCTTTAGACCTTGTGCTGACATATGGCATTGATTGGGAAGAATTAACAGTATTTTCTCACAACCCTGTCCTGTCTGATAATTTTTTAATAACCTTTGAGTTCAGTTTAACTGAGTTCTCCACCCCCAAAAAAAGGTTTCATTATAGTAGATCTTTATCAGATAATGCTGTATCGAACTTTAAAGAGTCTGTCCCTCTCTTAATTTCCTCTGTATAACACATGCCCTGCAGATAGCAGCAATGTTGTTTCTTCCCATTCACAGACACTTTTGTTGGCGGTGCCACATCCTCATTGCGTTTTGTATTAGACAATGTAGCTCCCTTGAAAAAGAAGGTGATTATTCACAGGAAGCTGGCTCCCTGGTTTAATTCAGAGCTGCGTTCCTTGAAGCACAATGTTAGGAAATTGGAGAGAAAATGGCGCTTTACACATCTAGAGGAGTCCAGAACCTGCTGCCCGCGTCCTCACTAAGACTAAGAACGTAGAGAACATGGACCCGGTTCTGAAGTCCTTCCACTAAGACTAAGAACGTAGAGAACATGGACCCGGTTCTGAAGTCCTCACTAAGACTAAGAACGTAGAGAACATGGACCCGGTTCTGAAGTCCTCACTAAGACTAAGAACGTAGAGAACATGGACCCGGTTCTGAAGTCCTTCCACTAAGACTAAGAACGTAGAGAACATGGACCCGGTTCTGAAGTCCTCACTAAGACTAAGAACGTAGAGAACATGGACCCGGTTCTGAAGTCCTCACTAAGACTAAGAACGTAGAGAACATGGACCCGGTTCTGAAGTCCTCACTAAGACTAAGAACGTAGAGAACATGGACCCGGTTCTGAAGTCCTTCCACTAAGACTAAGAACGTAGAGAACATGGACCCGGTCCTGAAGTCCTCACTAAGACTAAGAACGTAGAGAACATGGACCCGGTTCTGAAGTCCTCACTAAGACTAAGAACGTAGAGAACATGGAACCGGTTCTGAAGTCCTTCCACTAAGACTAAGAACGTAGAGAACATGGACCCGGTTCTGAAGTCCTTCCACTAAGACTAAGAACGTAGAGAACATGGACCCGGTTCTGAAGTCCTCACTAAGACTAAGAACGTAGAGAACATGAACCCGGTTCTGAAGTCCTTCCACTAAGACTAAGAACGTAGAGAACATGGACCCGGTTCTGAAGTCCTTCCATGGCTCCCTGGATCTCAGAGAATAGACTTTAAAATCCTTCTGTTAGTCTATAAATCCCTGAATTAGCACCTAAATCCATCACAGACTTGTTATCAGGGCATCAACCCTCCAGACCACTCAGGTCTTCTGGCTCCAGCCTGCTCTGCAGAACCAGAACCAGAACCAGACATGGAGAAGCAGCATTCAGTTCCTATGCTCCACTGATCTGGAATGAACGTCCAGAAAACTGAAAATCAGCAGAAACACAGAGTTCCTCTAAATCTAGACTGAAAACCTCCTGTTCAGAGCTTTTCACCTGATATTATTTAATGTTTGTTACTGGTCTCACAACCAGTGGCTGTTTCCATGTGTTTATGATGTTTTTATGTTTTCATGATGTAGAGCACGTTGAATCGCCTTGCTGCTGAAATGTGCAACAAAGAAACTTGAGTTGAATTGATGTTAGCTCATTTGTAAGTTGCTTTGGATCAAGGCATCTGCCAAATTCACATACATAAGCATAAATACATGCAGATTTATTTTATGAACAAGTTTATTAAATGGTAGTTATAGAGTAAGAGATCATGAAATATCCTCTGGTTGACTACAGCGTAATGTTGGTAGTTGCCCTTTGAGTGGTCAGAGTGGTGAAAGGCTGGTGGGCAGGGGTGACTCCACCCCACCCCAATTGTTTGCAGAGCTTGGTATTCCTCCCATAGCATGCCCAAGGCTCTGGAGGATGTGCTTTTAAAGATCACAGACCCTCTTTATGGAAACCACAATTTAAAAAAAAACACAACTATTTAGGTGGAGAACTAAAGAAAACAATATTTATTTTCATATTTGCATTATTTTATGTTGTATGGGTGTAAAGTAAAATTAAACCTTCTGTTAATTTCTTTCTTTTTCCTTTGCCCTTCCTCTTGCAGTTCTTTTTTCCCAAAGTGTCCTGCTCAGCTGACCAGCACCTTTTCACTGGAGGAATTGTCCCATGCATGTCAAGTGTAGCAAGTAGAAGGAAGGGTTTGGATGAGAGGTACTTTTCAGGACCCCGTGCCCCCTCACCTTTGAATGGAAACAATAGCATGGTTCGTTACATCCAGATGGCCACACACACATGTGAAATGCAAACAACGTAGTGTTTTTAACAAGCAGAGGGCAGTGTGCTAAAATCACGTAACAGGGAATGGGGATGTTACGTAACAGACGTACGATTCCTGTCATTGACTGTATTAATCAACATTGTTTTAATTATTGAGAAATCTTGCATTATGTTTGTCTGTGTTGTCTAAGCGCATAGGTTTGTTTTTTAGGAAAGGGCTTCTGTAAGTCCATGTATATTATAAACAAAATGAATGCTTGAATGCTTGCCTTTGAAAGAAAGGATACAGTTTCTTAACCTTGTTGAGATGTTTGTTTTCTTTTTGAGTGTAGAGAAAAAACTTATAGGTCACTTTTGCTGTATTTAATCAAGGTTAAATTACTGGTTACTAAAACTGTTGCTTCATGCATGCTCAGTATGAGGGATTGCTGCAAAGCCATCAACAATGCAGACGACTGTCCACCGTGGCTCTACGCTCTTTCAGGAGGAGTGAATGCTGCTTGGAGAGACTTGATGCAACCTGCTGGGTTTCCTTAGAGAGGAAACTTTCTCACCAACCTGGAGGATCTCACAAAATCTGTATAATCTGATCCGATCTGTATAATCTGATTTAATTTGACTTTGAAATGTGCCTTGAGATGACATGTTTTATGAATTGGGGCTATATAAATAATATTTAATAGAATAGAATTGAACTGAGAGGAGTATGGAATAGGGAAGATCAATCAGTCCCCAAAGTACAAACAAAACCCCAAATCATGCCAGCTTTTTTTTGGTGGGACTACTACAGTGGTCTTTTTTACCTGTTTAAGATAGGCAACCCTGATCAGCTTCAGACTGCAAAATGCAGAAGCAATGCTTTTAAATGGGACGACCATAACCCCTGTTCTAGCCTCATTTTTGGCTCCCTGCTAATTTTAGAATCACGTTTATGATTTTGGTTTTAACTTTCATCGCACTCCATGGCAAAGCCCCTAAATATATTGTGGACTTATTGAAGCCCCTGTCTTCTTCCAGGCCTCTAAGATAATTTAACCAGACACTGCAGGTGGTTCCTTAAACTCATTTCAAGACCTGTGGAGATAGAGCTTGTCAGGCAGTTGCTCAGAGGCTCTGGAACTGCTTTTTACTCTCTCTGCTCTCCACAGTATCTACTGACCCTTTTCAAGCACAGCTCAAGACATACTTATTTAGACATCTCTTTTATTATTTGTTTTATTCTTGTGATTTTTATCAGTTAAAGGTGCTGTATAAATAATAATTGCTTATTTACTTACTAACATAACCTGTGGCAATTGCTTCACAAAGTACAACTATGGTCAAGAACTTCTAAAGAAAAAGCTCACAATGGCTGAAGCAGTCCGAAAAAACAAGAGTCAAACTCTCACTACGTTGCTGGTAACAAAGAACAGGGGATTTCAGTCTTCCATGGTTGCCTTCACAGAAAACAGCCCTGATGTCTTATTGTCCCAAAAAGGGGACAAAAGTTGTGCTAATAAACACTTTGCATAAAAATGCTGACATCAGCACAAAGGTATGATTAATGTGGGGAAGGTCACAGGGTCTTGAACCACCAAGAAAATTACTGCGCACTAACCGCTGCTCATCTTTTACAGCATCATTAATGAATCAGTCTAAAATGCATCTGTCTTTTAGATGGAAGTCTTTCCTGAATGGAGCGTGTCAAAGCTGTACAGGAGGCAAATCTTCTAAGAGGAGCTGAGGAAAGTGTTTGTGGTTGCACATATCCAAGGAAGACAGCACGTGCCAAGGATACAGTAGCTACAGAGACGTCCAGCATAGCAGTGCTTTTCAATCCTGGTCCTCAGGACCCCATGTCTTACATGGTTTAGGTGTGTCTCTGTCAGGTATGCAGTTCTGTGCAGGAGAGGTGTGTTGTTGTTTTTACCTTCTTCCTGCAGGGTGCGACAAGCGCACACAGGCCACAAGTGTTTTTCATCTACGCCAAATAGAAGGAGCACTTTAGGTGGCTGGCGATGGATGGAAGGCGTCAAATCATCAGCTCACCTGAACGGTACCGGACCAGATCCTTGGGCCAAGTCTGTTCCTTGTTCCAAGTATTTCCTTGACTAGTTCCACGTTCCTCTCCTACTCAGATCAAACCTTGTTCCAGTCCGGTTCTGTCAAGATTATCCTTGGTCATCATCATCCAGTCCTCTGGCAGTTCCAAATCCCTTGAGCCTCTCTGGCACTTCAGTCGGTCGTTGCTCCCCTATTCCTACTGGCGTCTTCAAGTCGCCATTTGTCACCACCCTCCACCGTGGATCAACCACCAGATCTGGAACCACATCTCTGCTCACCGTCAGCAACCACAGTCTCTGCTCCAGCAAACCTGAATCCAATGATTGGATAACCTCCTCAGCAGCCATCGAGGGTTGCAGAGGCCTCCTCATCACCAGTCTATTTAAGTCAGGTGTGTGCAGCCAGGGAAAGACCTAAAACATGCAGGACAGTGAGGACTACTGCAGTAGATGACTAGACCCAATACGTCAATGCATGAGGCAAGTAACTGTGCTTGTGTCTGTGTGAGAGCATGTAATCTGTGCTTTGGAATCAGCAGAAAACATAGTAATCATCATTTTCTTTCTATGTTGCTGTTGGGGGGTGCCCGGGGCGTTAGTCATCAGTTCATGTCAAGATGTGCCTGACATTTGTGAAATGTGAAACATTTATTTGCAGAAAGCACACTGGTATAACATGTCTCTCATGTGCTGGTTATATGAAAAAAACATTGCTCTTGTCCATTTCCACCTATTATTTTTTGTGCAATCTGGCTTTAAAACATTGCATCGTGATCACAGCATGATAAACTGTGGAGACTTACTGTGGGGACACATGCATTGTGTTCATGTTGCTAAACTCTTGTTTTGTTATTATTTGTTCATTTCTGGTTCAGAAACGGAGCTTGGATAAAGTTTATTTTTAACAAAAATCCTCATCACTCATTTGTCTTGATTTTAAATCAAGACAATTTCAATTGGTGGTTCAATTTGACCCTGAAAAGAATACTTCTCTAGACCTCATTTCTAACCACGCCTCAAAGAGACAATTTTTCCAAATGTGAACATTTTAAGTTAAAAAATTAATGTCATTGTATTTTTTTCTGTTTTTCTGGTCAACATTAAAGCAATGTTAACATGCATTTTAATAAAATACATGTGAATCCTTTATCTGTAAGAGGGAAGGACATCATCGTGGTTAGTAATTTGAATTAATATCTGAGTTAATCACCAGATATAAAAATCTTTTTATATGTATTGCACTATTGCATAATTAAACAGTTTTGGGGTCAAACTGACTCGGGAACATCAATGCTGTTCCTCAGAAACAAACATAACAGAAGGGTTAAATTATTAATGATTAAGTAATAATTTATTAATCAGGTTTACCTGCATTATTATGCTTGTTCTAGATTGAAAAACAGAATAAAAAACTTAATAATGCGAAGGTTTCATGAAGTTAAAACTCATGCCTGCTCTTGTTGGTTAGACGTTTTCCATATAAAGTCTAATAGATTCCCTAGATATGTGGACTATTTGTGCATGTTTTCTTTTTCCGTTGTATTCAAAGTGCTTGCCTGAAGTCATCCCAAGCAATAATCATTTTCTTCTTTGACAGTTACTTGTGTGGTTTCTTGGCAGAGCTGAAAGGATTATAAAAGAATGCACCTGAAGGAGTGAACAATAAAAGTACTGATGAGACATTAAATTACACACAATGACAGCCGAGTACAACAGATGCCTTTGTTTGTGTACTCTCTGCATGGAAAAAGGTACAGCACAGGCCGGGGACTATTCATCGCTGTAATCTGAGATGAGAAAAAAAGAAAAGACTCTAGAGGGTGGGGAACTGCAGATAACATCTTTTCTTCTGCAGCATCTGAGAACGTAGAGCTAATCAGATAATGTGTGTGGCACACTCAACCCTGATCTTGAGCCAAAGCACCAAAAATTTAATTTTGATCTTGGTGATTTCCACAAACCTAAGTGAAGGTCTCAAACTAACACTTAACGTCTGACAGCATGTCAAAGTCAATAGGTTCATCACTTAGAAATGTGAAACATCATTTTTTTGTTCTTGAATGTGTTTCAGCTGGCACCAAGTACATAATTAAAAGACAATGTATTGTTTGGCTGTAAGAAAACTTGACATCCTTCAGCGTTACCTAAAGAGAAGCTGTTTATATATTTTTCCATCTCTCCCCTGCAGACAAATCTGAATTAAATGGTTCACATAATTGAAAAAAACTCTGGGCTTACTTTATTGACTTGGACAAACATGTCTCTTTTAATAAAAAAAAACGTCATTAGTACTTGCAAACAGGCCTAAGTCAGCGGCAACCAGACTTTTGCTTAGTTCTTTCTGAAAACATTTTGACATCTATCCAGGAGTCTTTGACAATTCTGGTGGCTTGCACTTGAGCCACCAGCTCAGTAGTCATGTGTTTATTCAAAAGTAAGCAATATTATGTTCTAAGAATAGAGCACTGGTAACATGAGCACAACTGAAACAAGACACTATCCCCACAACATGATTTAGAAAATTAATGAATGGATGGTCCTGTGGAGATGTCACTGCAGCAGATAATGTTTTAAAGTCTGCTGCTTGGATAAAGAGAAAGTAACTTTTTATATTCTTGGCAAGTTAGCTGCTCATTAGAGAAAGACAAAAGAGCATCACGATTAGCATTGTGAACCAAATATAGCCTTAAAGTAGGGGTATTTACAGCAAAGACCATGGTAGTTTGAACCTCATTATATCCTACATGCATATTACACTTGCATTCACATCTACACATATTCATTGCATTTCAGTCTTGTAGGAAAATGTGCTGCTTCAAGTGGTTAATATCGCAACTCTAAGATGCCATATATAAAGCACACATATAACATGTAGTTGCTAAAATGTTGTCAGCGAATGCTGCAATGGACTTGAGACAGAAGACTTTTTTTCTATTACTGAAAGACCAACAGCTCCTTTTTTTTCTGCCTCACAGGACTTTCCCATGGTGTTGCACATTGTCAGATAATCAGTCATTTGAACTAGAGGATGTTAGTGCACAGACTCAACCCCAACCCACTCACTGCACCATGTGAACTCCATTAGAAAATCCTTAGCGATGACTAAACAATGACAGACTTTATTGTCATTTAATTGCACATTCACAATGTACATATGAATTAAATTTTGTTGCAAGACTCCAAGTAAAACAAAGAAGACAAAGGAGAAACATTAGAAACATGAGTATTTGTCGGGGATGTAGTAGCTAACCAAAAAAGCCATCAAGTATAAAAAAAGTTATGCTTAAGATAATATGAAAAGTGCAAATATCAGAAAGATGTATTGCAACGATGAACGGACCACATGATGGTGCAGGTAGTGCAGTAGAGTTCACAGTGTCCATGTAAACTTAGACTTAGACATCTTTATTATTCATTTTATATGTACAGAGTGCATACAGAACGAAATTTTGTTGCATATAGCTTGTAATTAAAAAGTAAACAATTGAAATGTAAACAATGCAGGAGAAAAGAACAATGAAAACCATTTGTATGTGCAGAAATTATGGTGCAAAAGGCATTTGTGCAAAAATGCATTTGCAAACTGCAAGTTCGGCAGCATTTGTAATGCTAGATAAAGATGTAATGGTGCAAATGTGCAAAAAGTGGTGCAGGGTCCAGTTTAGAGTTCAGCAGTTCAACAGTCTGATGGCAGCAGGGAAAAAGCTTTAGCAGAACCTGGTGGACCTACAGCGGATGCTGTGGAACCTCTTCCCAGAAGGTAGCAGGGAGGACTAGTGTAAAGTGACTAGTTATGTAAAAAGAAGAAGAAACCTGTATTTGTCATTGCAATTGTACATTCCAATGAAATGTGTCTTCTGCATTTAACCATTTTTAGGGAGCAATGGGAAGCTATCACAGCGCCCAGGAAGCAATCTGGGGCTAAGCGTCTTGCTCAGGGAGCCACAGTGGCAGCCTGCAGGGATCAAACCGGGTACTCAGAGAATAAGCGCATTGCTCTAACAACTAGGCCACCACTCCCCTAATAAAAAAAATGCTTTGGGGGTATTATTGGGAGTTTAGCAGTCTGATGACGGGAGGAATGAAGCTATTGTGAAACTGCTGAAGCTCTTGTCTGAGGGCAGCAGGGAGAACAGTCCATGGTGGGGGTGGGAGGGGTCTTTATGATCGTCTAAACCCTGATCAGGCAGCATTTGCCAGCCAGGTCATGGATGGAGGGAATGCTGTCCTGCTGAGTCTCCCCGCTGTCCTCATCTCTCTCTCTCTCTACACATTTACAGTCTGAGGCAATGAAGGCCCCAAACAATTTAATTCAATTAAATTTTATTTATATAGTACCTCAAATTGTTCTGCAAAGCAGATACCCTTACTCTGCATGATGCACATTGCACAGGAAGAAGAAAATTCAATTAAATTAAATTTTATTTATAAAGCGGCAATTCATGAAACATGTCATCTCGAGGCACTTTACAAAGTCAGAATCAGTCAGATTATACAGATTGGTCAAAAATTTCCTATATAAGGGAACCAGTTGATTGCTTCAAAGTCCCGACAAGCAGCATTCACTCCTGGAGAAGCGTAGAGCTACAGGGAGAGTCGTCCCTCATACTGAGAAAGCATGAAGCGACAGTGGAAAGAAAAAACACCCATTTGCGGGAAGGAAAAATCTCCAGCAGAACCAGAACCATGCTCAGTATGAACGCTCATCTGCCTCCACCCACTGGGGCTTAGAAAAGACAGAGCAGAGACACAAGAAGAGAGACAAAAAAGCACAGAAGCTCACATTGATCTAGTAATCTGTTCTACATTAGATGGTAGTAGCGGGTGAGCCGTCTTCTCTGGATGATGTCACAGTTAACAGAACGCCAGACCAGGTGTACCTACTATGAAGAAAAAGAGAGAGAGCAAAAAGTTAAAAGCTGAAATGACGACAGTCATTTCAATGTAATACAATGCAAAACTGGAGAACAGTAGACTGAAGAACAGTAGAACTCAGCAGAGAGAGAGAAATAGACCCTGATGTCCTCCAGCAGCCTAAGCCTATAGCAGCATAACTATAGAGGTAGCTCAGGGTAACATGAGCCACTCTGACTAGAAGCTTTGTCACAAAGGAAAGTTTTAAGATTAGTCTTAAAAGTAGACGGGGTGTCTGCCTCACGGACCAAAACTGGGAGTTGGTTCCACAGGAGAGGAGCCTGATAGCTAAAGGATCTGCCTCCCATTCTACTTTTAGAGACTCTAGGAACCACCAGCAGACCTGCAGTCTGAGAGCGAAGTGCTCTGTTAGGAACATACGGGGTAATCAGAGCTCTGATATATGATGGAGCTTGATTATTAAGGGCTTTATACGTTAGAAGAAGAATTTTAAATTATATTCTTGATTTAACAGGAAGCCAATGAAGGGAAGCTAAAACAGGAGAAATATGATCCCTCTGGTTGATTTTCATCAGAACTCTTGCTGCAGCATTTTGGATCAGCTGAAGGCTTTGAACTGCAACAAAAATGACTGATTCTGATCGAATGAATGTTGTGCGTTTAATGGCAAAAAGGAAGCCTTTCTCAGAGATGGTAAATTAACCACCAGCAGATTCACAGGGCAGAGAATACCCAAAGTATTTAACATATTGTACCTCCTGCAATGGAAGGGAAAAATCGTTAGGGACTGGCTAATATACAGCAGGTCAAAAATGGTCATATTTTGGCTGCAGTGCTGCTGTTCTCTGATGAAGAAAAGATCAACTAGTGCACTAAATTCAATAGATGGGTTGAAAATATAAAATACAGAGATTTTCAGGGCATGAAGTATACAGTTGATCCTTTTTTGGTGTGTGTGTGTGTGTGTGTGTGTGTGTGTGTGTGTGTGTGTGTGTGTGTGTGTGTGTGTGTGTGTGTGTGTGTGGTGGCGGCAGGTGTAGTGGGGGGGCCCAAAAAGACTGTGTTGTCCCGGGCCCTAGCAAAGCTGTCAGCTGGCCTGGTTGTTGCACCAACAAACATCTAAACTGACTCTCTAGAGAGATTCATTCTCTACCAACAAAGCCTCTTCTTTTCTATTGATGATGCTTTTCTAGTTCTGCATTTTGCCTTGAGCTAACATCACCCTTCTCTGCCTCTACCATGCATATTTTGGTATTCTGTTTTTGGTATGCTCATGAAAAGGCCTGAGAAAAAGACGAGACAATAGGGCACCTGCCAGAATAATAAGCTCTCAGAGAGAAATACAGCTGGGGCTGAGAGTCATACATGAGGTTGTGGTCAGTGATGATCTGTAAACACACCTTATGTCACCTTAACTGGAATTTCCCCTAATCTGTACTCACATACTCGCACGCACACAATTGCAGTTTCAGAGTGTTTAGAGTACCAGTGCGTGGCTTTGTACATCATCACTCCCAGTCAATTAGCTTTCATTCATCACTTGACCTTTTATATCATCATTGTGGAAAGAAACTGTGAACTTTGGAATCATAAACCAGACTATTTACACTCTAATTCCCTGTATGGGACATTAGTAACACTGATTCCTTTTCCTTTCAAAGGGCACAACTATTCCACCATCTCTCCAAAATACCACCAACAAGTTAAAGTCTTTTTACTTATAAATAGAAGCGTTACATATGACCTGCCGATATATTGTCGTTTCTTAGATTATTTTAGATTAATGAAGACATCATCTGTCTTCAGGTATCTTGAAAAACTTGGAGCTCTGGATGAATGTTAAAATAAATACAGTAAATTGGAAAAACTACAATGACTTTCAAAATATCCTTCCCCGCTGAACTTTTTAATCAACTTGCTGTCATACTCCTAAGTCTGGGTGCAGGTCTGGTTTTCCCTCTCTCTCTCCTCAGCAGGGCGTGACGGGCAGGTGCACCGCATCTTCGCTGATTACAGCCCTTCATAAGGAGCTGGAACCAGGAGGAGGGTGGCAGTTTGTTAGCGCTTCTGCGTGGTACAGACCAACTTTCTGCCTAGCCTTTGTCTCCTCGTGAAACCTGAACCTACCTCCCAGTCTCTTCCTCCCTAGAACTCTGGATCCCAAACCCGAGACCCATTTCGCTAAGCTCCATAACTCTGGACCCTCGTCTGAGACGCTCCAAGCCTTCTACCAGGAATCCGTGAAACCTCCTGCCAGAGCTCACCTGCCTGTCCACCCTCTGACATAACATCTGGAGAGAACCAACTGGACCTGGACCACCGGACACCACCCTCCCAAAACCTAACCAAGCCCCCACCTCAGTGAGTTCCTATGCTCTTCACAATTCTCATCGGCACCTTTGAGTAAACTGACCGGTCTCCTCATCTTCCACAGCCAAGCCTGGAAATCCCAACCAGCCAACACTGTGTCTGTTCATACCAGTTTTTTCAATAAACTCTTTAACCGATCGGTCTGCCTCCGTGGTTGCTCTCATTCAGAGTCTCTCTTCTTAAGTCATGACAATCAATCAGCCTTTATTTATTTAGCTCTTTACAACACCAGGGGTCCGTTCTTCGTACGTTGCTTAAAACATCCGAGATCAAATGACACATCCAGGATGATTTCATCCGGCTAATCATGATCCGGCTAATTGGGTTCTTCCAACACACCTGTTGTTTATGATTAGTATGGCTGGATTGAGTTATCTGAGACAACTGCGCGTTCATGCGTTTGTTTAAAAGGGGAAATGTATCGATAGTAGAAACAATGATCAGCAGCGCTGCTATTGGCTGTTCAGTATGAACAAAGAACGCCCACAGTTTGTCTCCCAGCAGAACACGAGCTTTTAATGGAAGGTTCTGATGAATTTGAGTTGTTAATTAAAAGGACGGGAAACACATCAAAGTCTGCTAAAGCCAGGAGAGAGGGCTGGCAAAAAGTAGCAGACAAATTAATGTGTAAATACTGTCCATGGTAGATGTTTCTATAACTTTCTACAGTATGAATTTTTGCATTTTAATAATTTCATATTTGCTTTGTTTTTTATGTCAGAGCCTCCACGGGACCCACTAGAACATGGGAACAAGTAAAAGTCAAATACAAGAATATTCTTCGAAATGGTAGCATTTAATTATTATACTGTATTTTTAAAAGCCACTGTTAAATGATTTGTTTATAACAGCAGCCAAGAAAAAGGCTAAAAATAAAAAAAAAACAGGTGGAGGTCCTGCACCACCACACTATACCCCAGCAGAGGAGCTGGCCCTTGAGTTAAATGAACACAGGGCCATTGTGGAGGGCATCCCTGGGGGCAGCTCCTCCTCAGACCCAAAGCCAGGGACCAGTAGCAGCAACATCTTCATTATTGGTAGGCTAAATGAGCTTTTTATTCTCTTAGTACACTGTAATGTTATTTGTTGCGATTGAACTAAATGTAGTATAATTCAAATGGCTGTTACAGTAATTTCAACCATTTTGTGAAAATCCAAACTTCGAAAGTTTTTGTTAATATTAAATTTTTCTCTGAGTTAATGTTCACATTATACTATTTTTCAGTGGAGTTAATTCTAATTACAATTCCCCCGCCCCCCTTTGTAAGTATACACTAATTTGTGTATACTTGTGTACATATTCTTTCTGCCTTCAATGTGAGTTTCAGGAGTCCATAGCTGGAGAAAGGCTTGAAGAAGAGTCTGCACAAAGAACTGATACAGAGGTGGACAGTGTTGTACTTTTACTTTTTACTTTTGCTGCATGAGGCATGTTTTGTCTTTTTCTTTCACAAAATGACATCCGTTCTCTTAATTAAAGGCATCTTCAACAAAAAATTTAATATTTGGAGTTAAAAAATGCAAATTAAGTGGAGAAATTCATCTTGACAACTTGAGAAAGAGAAAATTTTCACTACAAATCGAGTTGCTTCAACAGGAACTTCAGAGTAAGTGCAAATGCACCATTTGACACATAGTAGTATTGCTGACTTTACATAACTATCTCTTATTGCAGGCAAGAGATGACTTGCTGGCTGAATAATCGCTTAAATAAAAATACTGGAACTAAGCATATTTGTCTTGTCTTTTATTAAAGATTCAAAAATGGTGTTCCACAATTCTGTCCCGTGCAGCTCTGCCACTAGGTTGGTCCAAGTGCACTGGCTGGAAGTCGTCATCATCAGGCTGCACCCCCACCACAGGGATCCTCTCCTTTCTGATGGTGGCAATGTTGTGCAATATGACACATGCAACAACAATGTCACAGGCCCTGTCAGGTGCAACCCTCAGACTTTTCAGACACTGAAATCTTTGCTTCAGTTGTCCAAAGGTCATCTCAATGCGTGCCCTTGTCCTGTCTAGAGCAGCATTGTATCGGGTTTGTGGTCCAGGGTTTGGGTCAGGAAGGCTGTCATAAAATACTGCTTGCAGGCATAGCCCCTGTCTCCAAGCAGGATCCCGTCAAAATCCCCTGTAATGGAAAATGCAGTTTTGTTAGGCTCAGCATAAGTGTGTTTAATACTGTGACCCTGACATTTGTTCCCTTACCACGTTCAAATGATGTACATAAATGTGACTCTCGGAAAATCCTCGGGTCATGCACTGATCCTGGCCATTTTGCCTCCACATTTGTGATAACATGCATAGAGTCACACACCATCTAAGAGATTTTAGTTGGTCAACTGCATTACTTTTGATTCCATTCCTTTTTAAAAAAAACTAATATTGCTAATCTGTAAAACTAAATTGTACAGTAACTTACCTGCAGATTTACACTGTGAAACCCCTTTCGGTTTACAAAATCCCCTTCATTTGGGCCTGGTGGGGCATTGATGGGGATGTGTGTGCAATCTATGGCACCAATCACATTAGGGAAGCCTGAAAGACATACTGTAGATAATACTTTTTGGCATGGTCATGATTGCATTTCATTAACGAATAAAGTACCTGCAATAGCAAAAAAATTCTGCTTTACAACCTGAGGTCTTAAGTGGCTTGGAAATGCCACAAAAAACCCTAAAAACTGCTTCAGTGCCAGGTACACTTTGCGAATGGCACAACAGACAGCACTCTTCACCAAGTTCTCGGCATTGCCAATGGTGTAAAGAAAAGTGCCACTCGCAAAAAATCTGAGGGCAACGCACACAGTCTGCGCAGTTGTCAAAGCCCGACTCCTTTGTGTTGAACACAATGTGTGGTTCCAACAAGTTAATTATGTAAATAACGCCCTCACGGGAAAAACTATATCTTTCCAAAATTACACTGTCACGCTGCGCTAAAGGATCCTGTCTGTCTCGCAATACACAAAATATTCGAAAAGCTCGGCGAATTATTCTTGCACCTTCCGCAAAAGGTTGCTGTCTTAAAAACAGACAAGACATGGCTACAGCAGACAGACTTCCCTATCTCCTCCCCTTATAAAGCTGCAATCTAATCTTGTTTACATCAAAAATATGTTCGTTCTCTGGAGGTAGCAGTGTACTCAGCTTTCTTGCAACAGCTGAGAAAAATCACAAGGCTGGTTTCGGTGTAGACGGATTCTTTACTCCGGGATCTGTTTAAGCACAAGTTTCATTCCCAGTTGAGCACGTTTGTGAGTCTGCAAACCCCATGCTGCCAGCATGGGTGGCGTGGCTCCCCGATGTAGAGCTCTCTCCTTAAGGGTCCAGAGACAACGGCAGGTGAGAGTGTTATCACTGATGATACCTGAGCAATGGGCAAAATAGAACAATTGTAGCGTTGCCAGGGGGCTTTATACAGTGGCCCCCTGCTGTCAGAATATTGACTTGGGAGGGATGACTGCAACAGTCCATTTCATTTATTGTGGCCTTAGATCAGCCCTAGAGTCTGATTTATTAATTAGTCACAGTCCAATTATTAACTACAATTCTTTTGAACATTTAACATTTAGTTTCATATGGCATTGATTATAATTGACTGTATTTCCTCACAACCCTGTCCTATCTGACAACATTTGAGTTCAATTTAACAGTCCCCCCCCCCCCCCAAAAAGGAGGTTTCATTATAGTAGATCTTTATCAGATAATGCTGTATCAAACTTTAAAGAGTCTCTCCCCTTTTTAATTTCCTCAGTATCACAGAAATGCCCCACAGAGGTGGTTAAAAAGCTCCTCGGTGGCAAGGCCCCGGGGGTGGATGAGATTCGCCCTGAGTACCTTAAGGCTCTGGATGTTGTGGGGCTGTGTTGGTTAACGCGGCTCTGCAACATTGCGTGGACATCAGGGGCAGTTCCCCTGGATTGGCAGACTGGGGTGGTGGTCCCCCTATTTAAAAAGGGGGACCGGAGGGTGTGTTCCACCTACAGAGGAATCACACTCTTAAAGTCTAACACTTGGACTGAATGTATTTTAACGCAGATGCATTCAAATAGTCACCAGAGTAAAGAAATGTATATTATATGTGAATTATGTGCGCCGTTTGGAAGTGATTTAGATAAAACTTGCTGTATAAGCGAAAGAGCCCGAACATTCTTCAATCGGGCTGTTTTGGAATGTGACGTCACAAACAGAACTAGTACCGTGCATCAGCTGCTAACAATATGACTTTCGCTACCAGTTTATTAAATTTAATTAATAACTCTTACTCTACGTACAAAAAATTCATAAAAAAATGTCTGATACATCTACAAACTCCACCTCAAGCATCGGCGACTCCGATACAAAATATATATACGAAGAAACGGAGTTTGAACAAAGTGAACCTGAGGAGACTATATCTAACGCTGCCCAAGACATAGAGCCATGCTCTATTGTAAGTAGCCCTCACAATCCTCGCTCGTGAAGTGTGAATTGCATAAAACACTTTTGTCACTGCCGGCAATCCAGTCCTTTCACGTTTCTTTTACGAATTTATCTCATTTCTTTCAGACCTTTTGATCCTCCGGCCAAGTATGTAGCGCTGCTTTCTGGCTGGCACTAGACCGAGGTGAAGTTGGTTTGACATTGGACATTCAAGCTCCGCGGAGTCAGCAGAGCGTCTTGAGAAACAAAAATCTAATCAGATTTGTTGACGGTCCCACCGCGTATGGGAGAAGGGAGCAGCTGAGAGACGCTGGCCGAAATCGGAGTCCTTCAACCGGAACAACCGTGAGCTAAATCCCGCTGACTCCGCGGAGCTTGAATGTCCAATGTCAAACCAACTTCACGGCGGTCTGCACTAGGCCTATAACTAAAATAAAGATAAGATAGGCTTTATTGATCTCACAAAGGAGAAATTCACTTGCCACATTGGCTCACACAAGAAGGTGCAGAGTAGGAAAGGTGCATTCAGTTATATACAGTGAATCTTCATATATACAATGGGTCAAAAAGAATTGTGAACAAGAACTGACACTACAGCCACCAACTACGCACCTAGAAGGCATTTTATTGTGGACTTAGTTTGACGATTTTTTTTTAAAAGCGCTTGCTCAAAGTAGACGTGGATCAACAGATTTGGGTGTGAAAGAAGATACTGGAAAAAAAACATATATATCCTTGTTCGCCGTACCGGTTGTACAATGTAAACAATGTGTGTTTCTATGGAAGTTCGCTACGCGCATTCTCGGTGTTCTTGAACTGACATCACACTTCGGAAATGGCCGATCGTAAACGAAGGCAGCACTCAAACACGGAATACCATAATCACTGTAAAAAATGCGCAATATTTCATATTTAAACTTAATTTGAACACTTTTGATACATGAATATTCAAAGTTTACCAGTTTTCAGGATTTTTTTTCAGTCCAAGAGTCAGACTTTAGGCCTCCCTGGTAAGGTCTATTCAGGGGTTCTGGAAAGGAGGGTCCGTCGGATAGTCGAATCCCGGATTCAGGAAGAGCAGTGTGGTTTTGGTCCTGGCCGTGGAACACTGGACCAGCTCTATACCCTCAGCAGGATCCTGGAGGGGGCATGGGAGTTTGCCCAACCAGTCTACATGTGCTTTGTGGATCTGGAGAAGGCATTCGACCGTGTCCCCCGGGGGATCCTGTGGGGGGTACTCCGGGAGTATGGAGTACCGGACCCTTTAATAAGGGCTGTCAGGTCTCTGTACGACCAGTGTCAGAGTCTGGTCCGCATTGCCGGCAGTAAGTCGGACTCGTTTCCGGTGAGAGTTGGACTCCGCCAAGGCTGCCCTTTGTCACCGATTCTGTTCATAACTTTTATGGACAGAATTTCTAGGCGCAGCCAAGGTGTTGAGGGGATCCGTTTTGGTGGCCTTAGGATTGCGTCTCTGCTATTCGCGGATGACGTGGTCCTATTGGCTTCATCAGGGCGTGATCTACAGCTGCCACTAGCGCGGTTCGCAGACGAGTGCGAAGCGGCCGGGATGAAAATCAGTACCCTTTTCCGACTTAAGACCATGGTCTTGGATTTGGAGGCAGAGTGCCTCCTCCGGGTTGGGGAGGATGTGCTGCCCCTAGTGGAGGAGTTCAAGTATCTTGGGGTCTTGTTTCACGAATGAGGGGAAGATGGAGCGGGAGATCGACAGGCGGATTGGTGCAGCGTCTGCTGTGAAGCGGGCGCTGTACCGATCCGTTGTGGTGAAGAGAGAGCTGAGCCAAAAGGAGAAGCTCTCGCTTTACCGGTCGATCTACGTTCCTACCCTCATCTATGGTCACGAGCTTTGGGTCGTGAGCGAAAGAACGAGATCCCGGATACAAGCGGCTGAAATGAGTTTTCTCCGTAGTGTGTCTGGGCTCTCCCTTAGAGATAGGGTGAGGAGCTCAGTCATCCGGGGAGGACTCAGAGTAGAGCCGCTGCTCCTCCACGTCCAGAGGAGCCAGTTGAGGTGGCTCGGGCATCTGGTCAGGACGCCTCCTGGACGCCTCCCTGGTGAGGTGTTCCGGGCACGTCCCACCGGGAGGAGGCCCAGGGGAAGACCCAGGACACGCTGGAGGGACTATGTCTCCCGGCTGGCCTGGGAACGCCTTGGGATTCCTCCTGAGGAGCTGGACCAAGTGGCTGGGGAGAGGGACGTCTGGACCTCCCTACTGAAGCTGCTACCCCCGCCACCCGACCCAGGAAAAGGCGGAAGAAGATGGCTGGATATTCCTGCAGATAGCAGCAATGTACTTTCTTCCCATTCACAAATTGACGTCTTTGTTGACAGTGTCACTTCCTCGCTGCGTTTTGCATTAGACAATGGAGATCCCTTGAAAAAGAATGTGATTATTCACAGGTTTAATTTAGAGCTGTGTTCTTTGAAGCACAATGTTAGGAAATTGGAGAGAAAATGGCGCTCTACACATCTAGAGGAATCCTACCTAATCTGGTATACAGTCTACTGCTGTATAAAAAGACCCTTTGCAGTGTTAGAGCAGCATATTTTTCATCATTAATTGAGGAGAACAAAAATAATCCTAGATTTATCTTCAGTACAGTTGCCAAACTTACCCAGAGCCACAGCTCTGTTGATCCATCCATTCCCTCAGCTCTCAGCAGTAATGATTTTATGGGATTCTTCATAAATAAAATTGATTCCATTAAAAATAAAATAATTGGCATCCTCCCAAACATGATTACCTCGTCCTCAGTAAGTGAGGCAGCATTGGAGGAATCCTTAGAACCTGCGCAGTGTCTGAACTGTTTAGAAGCAGTAGAGCTTTCTGAGCTATCTAAACTTTTAGCTTCATCTAAACCTTCTACCTGCATGTTAGACCCAACCCCAACCAAGTTGTTTAAGGAGGTATTCTCTTTGATCAGTAGCTTTATTTTAGACATAATTAATCTATCCTTAGTAAATGGATATGTACCACAGGCTTTTAAAGTAGCTATTAATAAATCTTTACTTAACCTTTACTTGTTAAGAAACCTTCTCTTGATCAAGGTGACTTAATAAATTACAGACCTATATCTAATATGTTCTTTTCTTTGTTGCTAATCAACTATGTGAACATTTACAAAGTAATGACCTACTTGAAGAGTTTCAGTCAGGCTTCAGAGCTCATCATTGTCATAATGCGGGAACGAACCCGAACACAACCACAAACAGAGATGCGTTTAAAGGTTTTATTGAAGAGATGGTTATGGAGGATGAGACCAACAATCTATACTGGACTGGAGCAGGATGAAGGAGATGGCAGGAGCAGGTGGATGTGCAGAGGACAGGAGGACTGCGGGTGCTGCTCTGTGGTGCCAGGAAGCATACAGAGCAGGTAGGTAACAATGGGGTTGAGCTGGAGCTGGCAGCACGACAGAGAGCATTCCTGGAGCACTGGGGTAGCAGGAGAACTGGCAGCACAGCAGAGAGAGTGTTACCGGCAGGCAGGCAGGTAGACGAAGGTAACAATGGCAGGACGAGGTCTGCATGAAGAGAGCAGTGGTGAGCAATAATGAGCAGTAATGACCAGACGATCCGACAGGGAAGAGCAGACTGAAGGGAGCTTAAATAAGGAAGATGACAGGTGTGCTGAGTTCTGGCTTGATTGGGGATAACAGGTGTGCTTGATCAGTGGAGCATGGAATCTAAAGTCTATGGAAGGAGAAAGGTGCAAAAAAATGTCCATGGTGCAGCAGGGAGAACTGCTCCATGACAATCATAGCACTGAAGCAGCTCTGATGAAGGTCACTAATGATATTCTCATGGCCTCAGATAATGGACTTGTGTCTGTACTTGTCCTGTTAGATCTCAGTGCTGCATTTGATACAGTTGATCACAATATTCTCCTACAAAGACTTGAACATACTGTAGGGATTAAAGGAAAAGCATTAGGCTGGTTTAAATCTGATCTGTCGGACAGATTCCAGTTTGTTCCTGCTGTCGGTGTTCAAGGGGCCTGGGGTGCTGACTACATGGCAGCCTTGCTTCTGTCGGTCTGTTTGGGGGCAGTTGTGGCTACATTGCATTTGAATCTGGGTGAATGACTGAATGGAGTGTAAAGCAGTTTGGGATCCTCTGACTTGATATACAAGTACAGCCCATTTAAGCCAGGTTCACAATGAATACGGTGCAGGTACAGTTGCGGCTCGACAAGGAACCCAAATCATTAAAAATCAATGTGTCCACTTACATCTGCCAGGTGCGGTTGTGGGTCTAGTTACTGAGGCTGTGCCTCAAACAATTTTGACCGGATGCCTCGACGGTCCCCGGATAAGGCTCCTTCTTGAGTCTAACTGGAAATGCCTGCCGCTTGATAGGGATAAAGTACCAGTGAATTTCAGAATAAAATGGCTGTACCAACTTACACTAACTTGATTAGCATAAACAAAACCACAACATGAGAAACACAAGGAAATTGATGGGCTTTTGGAGGGTGAAATAGAATATTTATGTGCAAATAATGGGTTAAGCCCTAGAAAACAAAAACTCTAGCTGTTTTTATTATTTATGAGGGACAGCAACATAAAGAACCATGTGAACTTCTGAAATCAAAAGCGCCCTTTCCGCAACCAGCCACAGATGGCCGCTGTTTTCCTAGAGATAGTGTGATTGGTGGGTATGTGGCAAACTGGAACTGGATCAAGACCGTCAGTGTGGGCCCTGGGTTAGGCTGCTGGAGGACATCAGAGTGTATTTTTTTTTGCTCTGCTGAGTTCTCCTACTGTTCTCCAGTTTGTAGTGTTTGTTGTTATTTCAACTTTTAACTTTTTGTTCTCGTTTTTCGCTTCATAGAAGGTACACCAGTTCTGGTGTTCTGTTAGCTGTGATGTCATCCAGGGGAGGCAGATCATCCTCTATTACCATCTAACATAGAAAGTACTTAAATGTGTGCTTCTGTGCTTTCTGTGTCTCTGCTCTGTCTTCTCTAACATAGAAAGTACTCCTGGGTCAATGTGAGCTTCTGTGCTTTCTGTGTCTCTGCTCTGTCTTCTCTAACATAGAAAGTACTCCTGGGTCAATGTGAGCTTCTGAGCTTTCTGTGTCTCTGCTCTGTCTTCTCTAAGCCCCAGTGGGTGGAGGCAGATAAGATAAGATAAGATAAGATAGTCTTTATTGATCTCACAATGGAGATGAGCGTTCACACTGAGCCTGGTTCTGGTTCTGCTGGAGGTTCTCCTCCCTGTTAAAGGGGAGTTTTCCTCTCCACTGTCGCTTCATGCATGCTCAGTATGAGGGATTGCTGCAAAGCCATCAACAATGCAGACGACTGTCCACTGTGGCTCTACGCTCTTTCAGGAGGAGTGAATGCTGCTTGGAGAGACTTGATGCAACCTGCTGGGTTTCCTTAGAGAGGAAACTTTCTCACCAACCTGGAGGATCTGATGGAAGCTGACTTTGGAAAGAGACTTGAGATGACGTGTGTTGTGAACTGGTGCTCTATAAATAAAATTGTACTGAATTGAATTGGGCAGGATGTGTTGCTGTTTGATATTAACCTACTTCATGGGACCAGACAGGTTCTGTTTAAGTAATTACAGACCCATGTTACCATTACTGCACACCAAGCTCCAATCAGTCTGTCCATCTCTCGCTTCATCTTACCATCACTGCCTGATCTTCAAAGATTCCAAATAAGGAGTGCTAAATTGCACGGGCAGAAAAGATAGGTGGGCATGTTGCAGGTGACCTTCAAAGATTTTGTCCGCAGTGATAAGAAATGCAAAAGTAGTTTGGTCTGCCCCATTTAAATCAGCAAGTTGTATGCACCACTGGCAGTTTGGGAGCTGCTGTAAAAGAAAGACCCAGCACACACACATCTATTTTTAATTAATGGAAAACTTCTGCTATTTAACTTTTTATTTTTATTTAAAGACAATATTAATTATTCTAATAAATAAAGGGAAGAATTGTTGTTTTATCAGCAAAGGTTCTGCAAATACTGTTCAACTAAACATTTAATAGGAAAATATTACAACTGACAAAAGGGTATCCCTGTTTATCCTTGTTTGTATATCAGTGATGGTGACAATGTCAAATGTGACATGAGAAGTGGAGCCTCTCCAGCCCCCATTGACTGAAAACCTTCTTCCAATCATTGCAATATACAATTAGACTTAGACTTATACCACCTTTCTGTGATGCCAATTCCTGCATACAGGCCCCTGCTGATCAGAGCTAAACCTACAGTGAGGCAGGTGAGGGTGTGGACTGAGGGAACCATGGAGGCGCTCCAGGACTGTTTTGAGTGCTCTGACTGGAACATGTTCAAAGCTGCAGCAACTTATGAAGACAAGATCAACATTGATGAGTACGCCATGACTGTGTCAGCCTACATCAACAAATGCATCGAGGACGTCAGCACCACAAATAACATAATCACCCGAGCCAACCTACGACTCTGGACTACTGCGGAGGTCCGTCAAGCGCGAAAAGCAGAACTCAGCCTTCAAGTCTGGTGACAAGGAGGCACTGAGGACAGCGAGAGCCAACTTGAACCGTGCCATCAGGCTAGCAAAGCGGAACCACAGTCAGAAAATCCAGGAGCTTTTCCATGACGCCAGCAAAACCAGCATGTGGAAAGGCATAAGGGCGATCACTGAATACAACCTACCTGGGCAGGTGCTCAAGGAGTGTGCAGGTCAGCTGGCTGGTGTCCTCACAGACATTTTTAACACCTCGCTGGACCAAGCCACAGTGCCAGCATGCTTCAAGTCTGCCTCCATCATTCCGGTGCCAAAGAAACCTCAAGTCACCTGTTTCAACGACTACCTGCCTGTTGCTCCCGTCATGATGAAGTGCTTTGAAAGGCTGGTAAAGGAACACATCGTCTCCAGTCTTCCCCCAACATTCGACCCGTTCCAGTTTGCCTACCGACGGAACCGCTCCACTGAGGACGCCATTTCCTCTGCTCTTCACCTGAGCCTGGCACACCTGGAGGAGAAGAACACGCACGTGCGGATGCTGTTCCTGGACTTCAGTTCCGCGTTTAACACCATCATCCCACAACATCTGGTGGGAAAACTGGAACATCTGGGCTTCAGCACACCCCTTCAACTGGCTGCTAGACTTCCTCACCAACAGACCTCAGTCAGTCCGGGTCATCAGAACACCTCTGATGTCATCACCCTCAGCACGGGCTCCCCTCAGGGCTGCGTCCTGAGCCCCCTGCTGTTCACCCTGATGACTCATGACTGCGTCCCCAGGTTCACCACCAATCACATCGTGAAGTTTGCAGACGACACAACGGTGGTGGGCCTGATCAGAGACGACAACGACCAGGACTACAGAGAGGAGGTGGAGCAGCTGGTGGGCTGGTGCAGAGACAACAGCCTGATCCTGAACGTGGAGAAGACGAAGGAGATCATCGTCGACTTCAGGAAGAACCGGCCTCACCCCGTTCCACTGCTCATCAACAGCTCAGCTGTGGAGGTGGTCAGCAGCACCAAGTTCCTGGGGGTGCACATCACGGACAACCTCACCTGGACTGTGAACACCACGTCACTGGTGAAGAGGGCACAGAAACGACTGTACTTCCTGCGGAGGATGAGGAGAGCCCTCCTGCCCCCGCCCATCCTCACGACCTTCTACAGAAGCACCATAGAGAGCATTCTGACCAGCTGTCTCTCTGTGTGGTGTGGAGGCTGCAGTGCCTCCGACTGGAAGAACGTGAGGAGAGTGGTGAGGACAGCAAAAGGGATCATCGGGGCTCCTCTTCCCTCCATTAAGGACATCTCATCTCAGCGCTGTATGTCCCGTAACATCATCAGGGACCCCTCACCCCCCCACCATGGACTGTTCTCCCTGCTGCCCTCTGGGAAGAGGTTCCAGCATCCGCTGCAGGTCCACCAGGTTCTGCAACAGCTTTTTCCCTGCTGCCATCAGACTGTTGAACTGCTGAACTATAAACTGGACCCTGCGTCACATCTGTACATCTGCGTCACCACATCTCTAAGAGTTCGGCAGCATTGGTAATGCCAGATAGTTTCCCTTTACACAACGGAAATGCATTTTTGCACCATTATTTTGCACATTAAAAATGGTTTGTAAATTCTTCTGCATAATTTGACGGCACACTGTTTTCTCCTGCACTGCTATATGTTTACATTATGTCTACTGCTGCAAGTTATATTGCAATGTTGCCTTATTCCACCTGGAATCTGACTATACTCATATAAGCTGTATGCAACGAAATTTCCTTCTGTATGCACCCTGTACATACAAAATGACAAAGTTGTCTAAGTCTAAGTCTAAAAATGTAATTTAAAAGATCATATATCAGTCATAATACCTGGAGAAACTGTCAGGTCCTCCTGAGACCCCCTCAGTCCTGGACGGCCAGACTCCAGCCCCTCCCTCTCACTCACTGTTCCTAGAGCAACCACACGATCCAGATTTAAACGTTTATGAATGAGAACTACAGCAACAACTTTAATGGAAGGCTGTTGCGCTGCTGTCAAAGGTACAAACAAAGTAGGAGCAAAAGGGGAGCTCACTGTTGCAACACTCTCTCCCCCTTACACACACACACACACACACACACACATACAGAACACCCCCCTCCCTGGGGCGGCTCCAGCCACTTCAATCCAGCATGGCAAAAATGTTTTGTCCCAGGATTCACCAGTCTTTACAGTGTCATGGTGGCTCTGGATGGCAGTTGTTATTCAGTTTTCAGGCTCTAAGAAACCTAGACCCCTCTGCTTTAGGCAGAGACTGAGCCCCTATCAAGAGGGGCACTACACCTTTCATCAGTCAAGAACAATGGCTTCAGACTGAGAGTAGCTGACTCTCATCTTGGTCACTTCATGGTCAGCAACAAACTGTTCCAGCCCTCGCTGCAGGTCATGACCCAAAGAAGCCAACAGAACCATATCATCTACAGAAAGCAAAGGTTAGATCCTGAGATTCTAACGTCAGTCATGTGCTAAATGTACATAAAAATAATCACAACAGTTTTAAATGTGTATGAATAGGAATATTTCTAAAAGCTGTAATAATATTTACAAAATTACATTTTATCCTGTACTATTTATACTGCTAGAAAATTTACCTTCCCTTCAGAGTTCTGTTGCTGTTTTAAATGCTGGACTTTTACATGTATGTTTTTATCATGTGCAACGCTTCTACCACCTCAATACTCCTGCTGCTTCGCCAGATCTGGCTCGAACCCCGCTCTGGGTCCTGTCACATACCGTCCTCCCTGCCTCTGCCACCACAGCGAGCTGGTCCCAAGGGGACACGACGTACATGTGAGCAGTCCGGTCTCGTCCGAGCGTCGCGCCGCACAGATCGTGAGCAGTGAACTTTTAAACCCCGCGGTTCCCTCGCACAGTTTGAGATGTATATAAGTACCACGACTGAAAAACTCGTACAGTGTACGCCCGGCTTAAGACAAACAAAGGCTTTGTGAGCAGTTCTGTGGGGGTCAAGAGGTCAGCCTGTTGGAAGGTGGGGTGAAAAGGTGAGGAAGGTTATGGCTGGAGAGGAAGAGTGGTGACAAGGCTTTGGTTGTTTTACAAAACCATGACATGATGACATTGTGGACCCCTTCTCCTCCATCAATGCACCATTTGGGATTGAGAGTGTAAGAAGAAAATTGCTTATAGGTGGAGCTTTCTTTGGTCATTACTATCTATTTGTAAAAGTCCATATTAATGTCAATAAGCACATGTAGAGAAAAGGCAAAGCTTTGGATATTTGTAGATGTTTTCATATTTGATATTCCCTGTGCAACCTTCACTTTGATAAATTGATCAGATTATCACTATTCTGATTGGTATCCACCCAACTGAAAAACAAAGGGAAAGAAAGAAAACATCTCTGGCAAATGGGCAAGTTCCATTACAATAGTATTAGTGCTCACAAATTTGCTTTGAAGCTGTAAATCAGTTTTACTCCAGCAAGCAATCTGCATGTAAGTAAGAGCTTAAAGGGAACACAGCCCATGTTGCAATGTTCAACATTTCATTTTCAGTTGTTGAAGAAATAAACAGTGTTCAAATATTTCTACCATCTAAATTGGCTCATTGTATATATGCTTAAAATAAGAAGGGCCCTTTCAGATCTCTGAAAATAGAATGTCGGACTTTAATCACAGGTAAAAGAAGTCCTGATGTGTTGGAGCTGAAAGCAGAGAGTCGTTTTAGAGAAAGTTTTTATAGGCTCAGGTAGCTTTCATAAAGGTACAGGAAGAAAAAGCAAAGCCAGGTAAAGGATCCAGTGGATGGTGCTTTGCGGAGCGATGAAGATTACAGGAATGCCTGGCTTCAGGCATCAAATAGTCATAAATCCATTAGTTAATAAAGGCTGATGTGGAAGAATGAGCAACATTGCCAAAATAAAGAAGCTGACCTATTTAACTGTAGCTGTCGTGACCTCAACCTCTGGTAGTATTAAATGTGTGTGTGTGTGTATGTGTGTGTGTGGGGGGGGGGGGGTCATTTGTTTAAGCTGATAAAAAGGCTGTAGGGGTTGAACGAGTGTGAATTTATGGTGAGTCCGTAGTGCATTCGGGGAGGAGCTCACGATTGTGCAAACAGACCCTCACAAGAGTCCTAAATGTGTTAATTAATTGATTTTTAATCAGTATTGATATGAAAACAATGCACATGCAGTTAATCACATCTGTATTGTGATTTTAGCGAGAGCAGTTGAATGGTCTGCAGAGCCGCTATCAGCAGCAGCATGCTTAATAGCCTGCAGCCCAAGCTAAGCGTCATTAACATTCCAGCTGGCAAAATTTTGGCATACATTGAGAAGCATGACAAGACAGCTACATGTCTCTTCCCTTCCTCTCAGCAAAGAATCTCATTTATTAAAAGAAGTACAAGCACCGCTGAGAAGTTTAAAAACAACCCCGGCCGTTTCAGGCCCTTTCTCTTGTTGTCTACCTGCTTGTCAATCACCCACCAATAACACTAACATGTTTTCATGAAGGGGAGAGAGAGTGCTCTCCTGCTGTGACTCCAACTGACTCATCATACCTCCTGCAGGTAAAAAGTTTTTTAACATTATCCCCTCCCTGCTGTGCTATTTACCTTGCAGGGAAATATATCACACTGTGCTCTATGGTAGAACTAAATAGAAACATTTACAATCAGCCATGCAAGCCTCGTGTTGTTCCATTTCGTGTTCCTGAAGTTATTGCAACTTTCAATTAATCTTAAAAAACTGGAATGTGAGAAGGAGTGATGCTACTATAATGCTATACATAAAATGCAAACTCAGACCATTATCTGCATGTGCATACAGACACACTGCTATAGACGTTGGACCAGAAACAATCCTGGAAGACTACGAAATTAAAAGCTTTTTACACTATACTTAATGGGAAGATGATGAAAAAGTCATAAAGAGTCAGTATTAGAGGGATAGTCTAGATTTGTATCAAAATACCATCTAAATGTCCCTTTGTGGAGCATACTTACACTTCTGGTAACAGGTTGGAACAGCTTCTTAACACAGCAAAAGGAAACAGCAGAGTTCAAAGACTTGGTTTGAAACAATAAATAACATTAACTGTTGGAAAACAACATTTGTAGAATTAAGTAACGGGAAAATAAAATCTGTCTTATTCATGTTAGGATAAATGCTTCTTCATGAAGGAAAAATGTTCTTGGGCAGCCCAGTTAGATTACCAGCTGGTCTTTATAATGAGGCCTTCCAACTTCAAAGATTTGTATTTTTTAAACAAAGATTTATTGTGTAAATAGCGGGGGAACAATGGTTTGATTGCTTTAATACCAATAAATATTTTCCCATTTATTATTGAGATGGGTAAATCAAATTTTTGCATAGAATTTTTATTACAATGGGAGATTTATTTTAATTAAAATTCAGTCTCCCTTTAATTAGTTTGATTATCTTTAGATAGATGCCACTTTTAAGCTTATTGAAACAGACTATTGTATTAAAAATATTAGTCTGCCAGGGTTATTTAGAATTGTGTTCTGAACTGCAGAGCAAAATTTAAACTATGGACTATGATCAAATTATGAATATCAGTACTAGCAATTTATGCTTACAAATTCTGTAGATTAGTAAAACTCAATTAAAAAACAATTAGGATTTGATTGCAATTGTCTGTGGTACATGATCTGTCCCAAACTAATGGATATTTTAGTATTACATCAATGTTGATGTTTGTTTATTTTGCTTTGAATAAATAAATAGTAAGTGCTTCCTTTATGAAACAGTAAAACAAATTATAGGTATAACTTTTGCCTCTGCCAACCCTTTCAGTCTACAATGCATGAAATTTCTGCTCATTTACGTTTGCTTTACTATTACAATAGTAATAATCCTGTATTATTGCTTCATGCATGCTCAGTATGAGGGATTGCTGCGAAGCCATCAACAATGCAGACGACTGTCCACTGTGGCTCTACGCTCTTTCAGGAGGAGTGAATGCTGCTTGGAGAGACTTGATGCAACCTGCTGGGTTTCCTTAGAGAGGAAACTTTCTCACCAACCTGGAGGATCTGATGGAAGCTGACTTTGGAAAGAACCTTAAGATGATGTGATGTGAATTGATGCTGGAAAAGGAAAATAGAACTGAGTGTGAGAAATGCAGGTTTATCAGCAGCAAGGGAGGAGTTTGAAAAATACTGTGCATTTATTAAAATTGCCATACTCAGATTTCATGAAATGTCCAACTGAGTAGGGTGACAAGAAGTGTACAAAATGTATATATATATATATATATATATATATATATATATATATATATATATATATATATATATATACACAGCAACAGACTATCTACAGAAAGATGGAAAAAGTGTGCATTTTACAGCAGAGATGTAAAGAAATTCTTGGAAGCAGTGATGGTTCTAAAGCCTAACAGCTGCTGGGAGAAAGGATCTGTGATAAGGTTCCTTGGTGCACACCAAGGATGCAGCGGTCTGTAGCTCTGCAACAGCTTCACGCATGGGGTGGGAGACAGTTAATACTGAATGAATTATATATCGTACCAAACCGACATTGTAGAGATGTTTTATATTTGGACGAGTGAAGACGAAAACTAAAATAAATTTTTCTGTCATTTCAATCCTGTCCTTGTTTTCAAGTCGGTATCATCCCAAATCACCTTTGAGCTGGAAGTAAAAGTCAGATTTAGACCAAATCCAGCATGAGAAAAACACAGGACACAGAAAGATTTTCAAGTTGTAAAATATTTAAGAAAACATTTATATTACATAAACTGTACATAAGACATTTGACTATATGATTTAAAACTAAAACATAACCTTTGCATTAAATATAAAAAACAGAATACAATTTAGATCAACAATGAATAGTTCATTATAAAAAAACAGAATGAAAAAAAAAGAGCTGAAAAATGTAAATCTGACAGTCCATCATACCCTGATACAGCATTAGGGCTGTTTGCTAATTATTATAGACAGTCACCCTAATGACCTTACAGCCTCAGTACTACAGCTAAAAATTTTGGCTTCTTTGGTTTTGTTTATTATGTAAAATACATACATCTGAAACTTATTTCAATTTACCTATATAAAAATAACTTTTCAATGGCAGATTCTGTATCATTAATTCCACCACTACTCAGTGCAAGTGTCACAACAATCATTCGCTTTGGAAAGGAAGCGAAAGATCACATTTCAAGTACTTTTAAACAGCTGAGGGCTGAAGATATATCTTAAGGATCAATTGAAGAGAAAGAGAGTCCCGTCTAATGGAGCATATGGATCATGGGTTTCATAGGCTTCCACACATTGCATAGCTCATGTGGCACTTGGTTTGCAATCTGAAAAGACACCCAGTACTCCTAGGAAGGCATTTTTATACAAGTGCTATTCAAGGTTTGCATTTTAGTTCCTGCAAGTGCTGCAGTGCACTGTGGTGACTTGTTTGATGGAGACTTGTCTGAGTCCGCAGGCCTTCTTCTGCTAAGCTTCAAGGAGGAGGCTCAAAGGAAGTGCACCTCTGAGACCTGGTTCTTCATCTGGAACAGGTCAGTAAAAACCTTTGATTGGCCTCGCTGCAGAGGCTGTAATCCTGCAGGGCATCAAGCGCTGCTTGTCTAATTCCACTAAAAAGGATGGTCAGACCGCATCTGTTTGCACAGGGAGGAAGTGCTGGTGTTCTGAATATTATAAGGTGATGAATTGACAGTGCTTTATGAAAACAAGTTTCTTTTGTGCATTAAGTGTTGAAGAAGGTTAGAGGAAGTTTTGACACCAGGATTGTCACTGGGTGATCCAGTCTCTTTCTTTAAGCGCTTTTGACAAAAAAAAACAAAAAAAAAAAAAAACTTCATTCGGGGGAGATGATGAGCCATTATTTTTTGACTAGAAATGGCAAAACTAGAGTGAGATATCATTTGGTGAACATCACTCCCTTCTCAGCCCATCACTGAATGCAGGTGCTTTATTAAGTCAAACAAATGCACGCTCCCTCGCACTCACACACTCCTGGTTGTGGTTTCTGGATTAGACCAGCATGGTGTGAAGTGTATACTCAGTGGATATGGATATATGACATTCATGTCCTGCACAGAAAAGTCTTGCATGCACAGAACTCATTTCTGACGGGCACAGTCAAGCGCAGCCACACTCTTCCACAATCATGTTGGGAACATCCCTTTTCACTATGTTGTACTCATCATCGAAGTAGAGCATAGACATGGTGCTGAGCTTGGTTGGGATGCAGCAGGAATTCACTGAGCCTGGACTCATCCCTCTCATGCGGTACTGATTAACTACTGCAGTGTGGAATGACGAGGCGGAGCCTGGAACACCTGCCATGTATGCAGGGCAACTTCCCTCACAGTAGTTTCCATAATAACCAGCCGGAGCAATGATCCAATCGTTCCAGCCAATGAGGCGGAAGTCTATGTAAAACTGCTGCCTGCAACATAACCCCCCGCTGGTGCCGTCACATTCCAGGCCGCGCTTACGAATGCGGTGCTTTCCATCCATCTGCCTCGCACGTACAACAAGGAATGGCCTGTGGGACGGGTCACCTGGATCCACCAACACTGGAGCAGCTCCGACTGTTTCACAGCCCTCACATTCCACCTGTAGGTCCTGTCTTCGGCTGCCTTTGCCAAACACAGCCCGCACCGCCTCAGAGAATGGGAATGTGTGCCAACCACTGCGTTTCAGATCCACACGTTTTTCCACCAGGACCCGGCGGCCCACTACCCCACCCTCTGTGTTTTCTTTTGCCCCAACCTCCTGGTAGTATATTTTGATGGTGACCTTCCTCCGAAGGCCTCTCTCGGGTCCAGCAGGTAGCAGACGAAGGTACAGCCAGAGGTTCGCCTGGGACACAAAAAGGTTCTGGTGGCCCTCGTTGGAGATTAGGAAGTACAGACCAATTTTAGGGTTTGTTTCTTCATCTGTAGGGAACAGCAAAAAAGAGGAAAGTCTGATTAATCCCTAATTTAGACACAAATATAATGATCAATCTAAATCAGTTTATTGAAATATCCCTGAATCAAAACACGCTTTATCTCAGGGCTCCTCACAAAGTTAATTGTATTGAATAACTAATACGTTCCGATTAGGTATTTAACCATAACTTGAAAAAATGAAAGAAAAGTGATTTTTAGATGTGTTCTACTGAATTACAGGGACTTCTTCTCATTGGACTTGACTCATGGTGAAATTGTTTTGTACTAGGAAGTGAGATAGTACAACTTTCCAGTCAGAAAACCAACCCTAACCCTAATCAGAAAATCAAAAACCCCTAACAAGAGGTGGGTAGAGTAGCTAGAAATCTTACTCAAGTACGAGCAGCACCACTATATATATAGTAAGTTAGGACAGTGGAAAGTACTTCCAGTAACAATATCTAGTATTTACTGTAAGGTTACTTGACCTGTGAATGGCTGAATGAGCTCAGCACATAGAAAATACCTTTAAAACAAAGCTTGAGTAAACACAAGAAGTCTCACAATAATCTAAACTGTAGATGTCTCTCTGGTGCATTTTTGGTTGAAAAAAGTTTGTTCTTTATTCAGTAAAGTTACTCACAGACAATTTACTCAAGTAAGAGTAGCAATACTTCTTTATAATATTTACACAAGTAAGAAGTACGGAGCATTATTTTTTTTGTTTAAAGTTACTCAAGTAAATATAACTGAGTAAATGTGACTGGTTACTGCACACCTCTACCCCTAAACCTTATAGTTGAAATACCAACTGGGAAAGTCAGAGTTCAGCACTTAACACCGCTCCATGCATATAGGAGGCTGGTAAAATTGCCAGCATGAATTGACAATTTACGTGAATGCAGCATTAATGTAATCTGTTAAAGGTATTCTATAGTTGCCATTTTACATTCTGCTTCGTCCTTATGAGATGTCATCTAAATTCAATTTGGCTCGTTAATTTACTGGTGTTCTCCCACAAAGCTGTCAACGGCCTTGCCAAAATAAATCACAGCAACGTGCAAAAAAAAAGCGCTTTACACTAAAGCCCCATTCATCCAATCTCATTTGCAAATGTTCATACATTCACATACACAGGTTGGTAAGCAACTTGGTATTTAAGTGCCTTGCTCAGGGGCACATTGACATGTCAAAAGAGAAAGCCAGAATCCAACCCACAACTTTTCAACTGCAAAATGAATTCTCTTCCCTTTTAGCTACAGTGGCATTCAGTTTGTGGATGTAAAATTGTGTCTTGTTGGAATCTTACTGCATTCAGAACGTTGTATCTTTGTTCAAGGAACGATTTAATGGTTTTTGTGGATGTGAAGCACAAAGTTGCTGCATAGATAAATACCCAGAGAGCTTTTCTCCCCCAAGCAGGAAGAAAAGACAGAACACTGAGGTTCTGCACCAAGTGTTCAGAAAACCATGAATTAGCAAATCTTGAACGGCACTGTTGTGAAATCTGCTACTGAATGCTTTTGATACATTTGAAATGCTGATAATACATCAGGTAAGGAAAGTATTTATGTCCTGTTAAATCTATGCAAAATTACAGGAGCATGTTAATGTTTGCAGCTCTGACATTAGAAAAGCTGGGTTTTCATTTCTGCATTGAATGAAATGCATATCAAATGCTTAAATTTTAGTGAAATTATACACCGATCATCTGCAAAATTATGAAGATTATGCTGGTTGCCCTTCTCAGTTCAGTCAGTCCTGACACACAGTACATACTCCTTTGATCTGTCACATTGTTTTTTTGGTCCCGGACTCTGGTTTGTCCAGAACATCCTAGAGACGTTTCTTTGAACTCAGATCTAGAGATAGATGCCACGTGAACACTTCAAACTGTTTGCTGTTTTTATAAAGCTGCTCTGGGGTCATTTTTGCTGTGTAGCCAGGGCCCATATGCTGCTAGAAGAATCCACCGCCATCAGGGGAACCTAAGGTACCTGGTACCTATCTCCAGCATTCAATAGATGAAAGGTGGAGGTTATCAGTCTGGCAACAAGTCTGACTCCAATCTGGCATGGTTATAAGTCCATCATGAGCGCCCAAACAATGCACAGCAAGAACTGCAATTTGTAAACATTGAGTTCCTGCTGGGATTTGAACCCAGGACCTACTTGCAACAAGGCAACAGTGCTAACCACCAGCAAGGGTTAACTGGGTCAGTAAAGGTGTTTAGCTTTTATTGCTGGAGATCATTCTGTATCTTCAAAAGTTCAACAAGCTGTCTGGCAACTGTTTTTGCAAATATGAGGCAGCTGTTAAAATCCTACGGTTTCACATGTATCTGCCATAGATGCAAACCTTTTAGTTTTTCAGTACAACATGACTTAAACTGAGTTTTATTCTGTGACTTCACACAAACACACTCACACTTACACACCAGCAAATGCGGAGAAAAGATACTTTATAAAGACCACTGCTTTGTTCCTTAACATTTGTTCTTTCTGTTCACTCTCCATCACTGCATCAGGTGACCTGTGTCGCAGTTCCTGATAGGTCAGCTCTGACAGGCCGGTTCTGGGATCAAGCCCAGTTGGCTTTAAGTCTACCACTGAAACTGACAAGACCAAAAAGGAGAGGGAGGAGATCAGAGGGAAGCAAAGTGGGGGATGGTGGGGAGCATGGAGATGGCCAGAACCAGTGGGGGGTTCAGTGAGTTCGCCGAAAACCCACCCATCACTACATCCTTCCAGTGAGAGCAAATGAGAGTGACAGCCCAATGCTTTACGCGAGGCTCTAGAAAATAGCCACACCACGGCACAAGATTCAACTCTGTGGCTTTTCCAGCAGAAAGCAAGATGAGGCAAAAATAAGAGGCATTTACATGACACTGGCTCCCCTCTGCAGCAGCACAATGAAGAGATTCAGGGTGTCTAAAGGTGACACTGGGCTCCCCCTGGCACTGTTTTCTGTCTTTTTTTCTTTTTCAGAAACTTAATGATGTCTCCCAAATTACCCTGAGGTAACTTGAAAGGTTTCTATTTCAGGAGTTTTGGAACAATGTGGTCATGCAGCGCCTTTCAAAGCAGTTCAATGACTTTGTTTGCCGACTGATTAGTGTGTGTCAGTTTCAACAGGTGGCCAACAAAGATGCCCCCTCCTCCTCTTTAAAGTGCCTCTTCCTCCTGTAAACCACAGCTTTACATTCACAAAGAGACTTGTTCAGACCAGCTTGCCTCTCCGTAGCACGTCAGCTAGAACCTGGAGTGCTTCAAACACACATCTGCATAAACCCATGTGCGTTTACACACACCCATCATGGAGGCAGGCAACAATATATATCCAACAGCCTGCACAAAGCAAAGTGAATACATGGCTAACATAAAGGAATCAGCTGAACAGCAGCTCTTGCCTGGAAACATTGTAAACACCCCTCAGGGCTACAAGTAAGTCATCTTGCCTCTTTCAGCACAGTGCCTCCTTACGTGCCTCAACAGCTCCAAGCAGAGAAAACTGGGCGCTACAGAGCAACAGGCGCACCGTGACAGAGTGATAAATATGAAAGGGGTGGAGACAGATTCTGTTTTGTACCTAAACAATTCTTCCTCCCAACACTTTAACAGCCCCAAGCGAAATGAGCAAATAGCATGATAACTTTTCTAGTCTTTCTGCTAAGAAAGTAATGTATTTAAAATGAGCCTTGATTTGAAGGGCTCAAGAATAAAGTACATTTTTAAGGAGTTATAAGTCAGATATTTAATGTAAAATAAACCTAAGTCCTTCTCATTTGTCCCCCCGGATGGAAGTAACATTCCCTATAAACAATCGGTCTCCCCCATCAACAACGTCTTAGTCACATTTTTCTCCTTTTAAACATAGAGGCACGATCCAGTACTACTTTGGTTCAGAGTGTAGCCTGTGTTTACTTCCTGGTTCCTCAGCCAAATATATGAGAGTTCCCAGGGTTCCCAGCACAGAACACAGCATTTGGTATTTTATGTTGGCAAAAGAGTAGCGGCCTGCAGACATAGAAGCCGGTAAGAGAAGCAGACCAGAGATACAACAGCATATATCTGTCCCATGTAAGTAAAAATTCACAACAGCAACACAGTTTTAAAATGGCATATTAGATTGTTGTGATTGACAAGCTGTTGTATCAATTTGAGCCACAAGGTGTCAGCAATACTTATAGCTCCTTTAAAATTGCAGTTAATTGTGAACAGGTCACCAAACTCCTTTACGGCTGTTTTCAGGTTTCTTTGGTTTTGTAAATGTCATAAATGGCATTTTTCAGCAGAAGTCTTTGTTTCATCCAGCATCCCAAACAACAAGGTGTTAGAACCAACACATCTCGCCTAACCTAAGCTGGAAATTAAATTATCCAGAACTATCAGCTCATGGGACACCTTTGAGAAAGAAATGGAGCTGCTTGAATTGTGTCTCCACGAACACCACCTTGTTGGAGGGGAGGACAAGTAAGCATAGACGAAGCTCCCAGAGATCATTGCTCAAAGCTGCTGTTAAGCAGAGCACATTGCAACTTGTGATAAGGGTTCAGAGTGACCAAAGTTTCAGCTCCAGAACCATGAATCCTCAGACATGGGTCTCAGGTATCAACTCTATATTCAGTTTAGTTGTTTCCAATGTATCTATAAAGTACAATCCACAACAGATGTCAACTCAAGACATTTTACAAGACAAACAGTTCCGATGTATTTTCAGAAATAATACCAAAACCATTCCTGTCATGTAGAACGATTGAAATTCAGTTATTTGTATTCCAATTAAATCTTACAACTATAAAAGTAGATAACTCAGTCGAAGCAGAAACCCAGCTCAGTATAAGCAGGCATTTGCAGCAACACGCTGGGGGGATAAGAAGCCACAGCATGCACACAAAGGACACAAAATTACCAGACCATGGTCGCTTTCTGTGATTTACGCTCCAGAACCCTGAATACCTGTGCCTACGTTTTACTTCCTGAGTCCTGACTCTCTAGAGCTCTGATGCAAGCAGTCCATCCAAGTTTTAGCTTACCAACACTTTGAATCTCTAACAAGTGAATGTAACCTCTTCAAGAATTCTACAAAGCAGAAAACCTGACGCTAGACCTGTTGCTGATAAACTATAAAATACTTGAACAACAATTTATGAACAATTTAAAATAGCTGCATTAAATCTATTTGGCTAAAAACAGACTGCACCTGGTTTAGTTGTGCCATGAGCGACATTTTCTCATAAAAAATTAAGTTGTTTCTTACAGTAAATCCACTAATCTGACTTGTATGGATGAACTGTTAATAACCTACCATAAGTCATAAATCAAGTTTTTTGCAGTGTTCAAACAACTAAAAGGGGCAATCAAGAACTACTGAGTTGAACTGTTCTGCGGACCTTTCCGTCGTTCATTTTTTCCTCGCTTGTGCTTCTCGCTCCGCTCCTGTGAATACGGGACATTGAATCCCTTGGCAAAGATCTACAGGTGCATTACAGGGTAAAAAGGGAGACTGGCATCATCTTGCCTCAGCAGCTTCAGCGCCTTTTGGCAAAGCTTTAACCACTGCACAACTGAAAAGACGTCACAAAGACGCCACAGTTCAACCTGCGGGAGGGGAGTTAGAGGACACAAACTGACATTTGTGCTCCACACAAAATAAAATAAAAATTAAAAAACACTTATCCACACCCACACTCAAAAAAGTTAACCAGGTCAGTTGTCTTCTTTATGTTAACATTTAATTTCCAGTCAACACAAAATTGATAGTTGGGTTTATATTTTCTAGTAAACAATACATAATTTTAACCCAACACAGGAGGCAGATGGGTTCCAGGCCTATGTGTGGTACAATACTACACAGACCCAGAGGTGTGAGGAAGACTAGGGCTAAGACAAAAAAAACAAAAACAAAAAAAAAACATGACAATTATCATTATCATTCACTACTGCAATATCTGCACACCGCACACACACACACACACATAGTATTACCTTGTCAGCTCCACTGGGTCTCAAATGTCTCATGCATTATTCCAAGCAAATCTTTTGTTTTACCTACTTTTCCTCCTAACACTGACATGATGTGTTCAGCAGGAAAACATCACACTTTTATAATAATTGCCTTACTTTTGTTCCCAGCCAAAACCCAACAGGAAAAAAGCTGGATGTCCATCTTGGTGCCTGTAATTGCAAGGTTTCTCTCTGTTAAGCTAACAGAGAGAACCCTTTGTGTCAAACACCATGTTCTTGCACTGTTTGGGACAATTAGTGGATTCTGTGAGGCACAGTTGATTTTAGGTGTGCCTGAGACTGTGGACATGCACAGATGTTGTGTATCTTTGTGTGAGAGAGGGAAAATGGTCTTCTCTTTGAACTTTTGATAATGAATTAAAAATAAATATATATATGTATATATCTTAGAGAAATATATTTTGTGGTAATTTATCTCTTTTTGTGTATTTAAGGGGTTTTGATTAGTATTGAGTTCAAGCAGAACTTAAGCAATATAATTTGATTCAGACGAAACAAGAAGAAGAATGGCACATGGAGGTAATTTAAGGACCCGACTTCAGTTTGATTTCTTTGTGATTTTCATCAGTCTAAAGCAAGGGGATTTAGCAGCAGTCATTGGATTTGCAGGATGGAGCTGTGATGTAATAAGAGGATGAAAATGATGACTATGCACGATCTCATTAGTTTAAAACTGTTGTTGTGACTGCCTTATCTATTGTGTCCATAACCCAGACAGGATTAAGCCTTGGAAATAAAATAATCCTTCAGGATTGGTGTTGGGTCTATACCTCACCTGCTGCACAACGCTCATGAAATAAAGGTGAAGGAGTTCATGAAGAGGTCGAATCAGACGAGCGCTATTTATTATTACCTGATTCTGCAAAGCTGATGATCTCCGACGTCTCCGCCTGCACGTCGTTGCTAAATGCACCCTGGCCGTCAAAGTTGGGGATCTCCACACGGCCGTCCTCCCGCAGTTTGCCGGCGTGCAGCCTCCGCAGCGCTGTCACCATGGCTGCCTTTGGGATGGGATGCGTGATGTTTGGCCTGTCCCGCATCTGCAGCCGGTCCAGAATATGCCGCTTCACCGCCTCCACGAAGTCGATATTGACCCGCTCGGACTGATCCGGCGCACTGAGGCCGCAGGAGGCGCATGACTCCCGGGGTGGGCTAGGAGCCTCCGTGGCGCTCAGAGTGCTGCTGTGCGCGTACATAACGCACGCTACCAATGACAAGGCAAAGCCGTATAAACCCATTCTGCCTCAAAGCTTTAGTCCCAATAACAGTATAGGGATAATTTATTCTAACACACAGATTGAAATTAAAGCTATATTCAGCTCACAAAGTCCCGGAAGATCATGGGCCGTTGCTCCAAAGGAGAGACCTGCAGAAATCCATTCAAATGTTATGTTTCCAAACACGCAGGAGACGGAGAAACTGAAACTAACGTCCTCCAGTCATCAATCAGTGCCAGATCGAACAATGCGTAAAATATTGCGCCAAGTTATCTCTCGGTCACGTCTCCGTCACACCGCCCTCACTTTAGGATCTGTCAAATCAACGGACACCAGAGTCAAACTGACTCTCCGTGCGTCCAGTCATCCACGAACCCAGTCAGAAGGTCCACTTATGAAGCCACTCTGTCTATGCGTACTTGTGTGTGCGCACCCGGCGTCCGATGCACAGTCTCCCGTGCGGTTAAACTTGAAGATACGGCTACTCACTGAGAGCCCACGACAAGGGTTCACTCATCCAAAGTTTTTATACACCGAAACCACGTGGGGACTTCCACCCACAAAAGGGATGATCAGAAGCAGAGAAACAGCCACAGCTCCAGGTTTTCATTATCCTCTGGCCTCACAGGTTGCGTAATTTACCTCCTCGGCTCAGTTCTTGCCATATCACCTTTAGTTCTTACTTATTTATGTTTTGCAAGCACAGGTACAGCTAAGATGTCACTGCTTCCAACCTGTTTAAAAGCAATTCTCATATTTCCTTATAATGCCCCATTTAAAATTGTACTGCTCATTGTGCCTCGTTCATGTATTTTAAAGGTCTCAAACTGTTCGGGTATTTTGAGATTGTTAAAACACATTTACTTGTAAATTAAACTGAATTAGAAGTTGAAATATTGAAATTCCATTATCAAACAAGTGGCGCCATCTAACGGCAGAAAGGAATTATTACTTGTGTTAAAGTATTGATCCAGTCATCCTACCTTGTAATCTTTGGAAATAGTCTCCATCTATAGTTTTTCAGAATTTCTTTGGACTTCAGCTGCTAATTTATTGATTTTAATGTCCAGCTGCTTGGAAGATAAAATCCCCATCTTTGCCAAATGTTGATTGTTGGTGTTGAAGGTTAATTAATGCAGACAACTCTTTCAAGCATTCATATGTCATGTTAAGATAAGTTAGGCTTTATTGATCTCACATTGGAGAAATTCACATGTCACATGAAAACTTTATTTAATATTGAATGTAGCACTCTGTGTTCTCATCAGATCTATTTTATGTAAAAAAAAATGTGCATAATATAAGATTGTAGTGTTGTCTTTTGTTGTGCTATTACACACTGTTTAAAGTTATTTAATGTTTAATAAATAACTCGGTCTGTTAGGTATTGTCCGGAGAATATCAGCCCAAACAGCTGATATCGGGACAATAGTTGAAAGGGATGATTCGAGCACTAGCGATCTTTTAACAGCAAACTCTGCACACACATAGAATAAATGAGTGACAACTTCTCTTCAAGTTCAAGAATTTAATAACAGAAATAAAATGAACATCCAGAGAACATCTCTATAGAATGCTGATTATGTGGATTAACACTATATTTTAATCAACAATCTGATTGTGTCTGGCTGAATTCTGGGTCGTCCGTTTCTGGTCATTACAAAATTAGCAAAACTAATTCCGTACATTTGGTATGTGTTTTAACCCATTCACAATGCAAATCCTGAGTTAAACAAAACATTATTTGATGAAATAACATTTTGAAGAATGATTTTCTCAGTTAACTTTTAGAAGGCTCAATTTTATTAATGCGATTATACCTCTGGGAAGCTAGGGGTCGCTGTAGTGATTGGTCGTTAAAATCTTATAATACTAAACGAAAACACCATTAAATCTACATCAATATTCAATATTAATGCAGTAATAACGCTCATAGCACTATCAAACAGAGCGAAACGAAACAAACCTTATGTTTCAAACGAACACGTTTTATAGTAACGATGGCACCCTGCTGAGGGGGGCAGATCCTGGTGGATGCAACAGTGTCATGTTTCATGTTCACAAATCAGTCAAGATTTGTCCTCATGGCTCGATGGCACAACACTTTCATAATGTTGGCCTTCTAAAATGGAGTCTTTAGGAGAAAGACAAAGTTCCCACTGCAAGTCTTAATGCTCCATTCCAAATGTTTCTTAAAGGTGACTCTAATTGAGAGGTCGTTCCCATTACTTTTAAAATGCTACCTATATCTGCTTCCAGTGTGAACTGTTTGCAGCTCCAAACTGACCCACATGTGCAAAAGAACAATATTAATGACTTCATGCCCAGCCCAGTTCTGTCCAGCAACATGGACTGTCACTCTGGGTCCCTGAGCAAGACCCTTGCTCACAGATTGCTCCCCGTTCGCCACTCAGTGTCGGCAGCACACTGCTCCCTTGGGGATGGGTTAAAAAGAGAAAACACATTTCCCCTCTGGGAGTATAAAGGGAAATATTTATTTATATTGGAAGGGCTGTGGAGCATCTAGTTTTTGGTGCATCTGAGCAAAAATTTGCTTGTCAAGTGACAAAAACACATTATACACCTAAATTGCCATTTTTTATGTCAATTCTATAACTATCTTCATATTTTTTATTTTAATATAAACATGTGGTACTACTGGCCAATTATGTGGTCATGATGTTTCCCATTCTTCTAAGCAATTTTGGTCTGTTCCAATAATGAACTGTGGTCAACCAAGTGCAGCAGCCATTTCCCCAAGAGAAGAAGAATTGACTGGATCCTCAGTTCCACAATTGTCATCAGGTAATCTATACACAATTACTTCTGTGGTGTTGCGTATTTGAAAATTGTATTCATAAAAAAAGTTGTATCAAATCATGACCAAACAGGAATATTTCCAAATAAATGCCTTTGAAATATTATGCTAACCTGCAGGGATTTCAAAATTTTGCTGCTGAACAAAGACATTGACCACTGGTCTCCCACAGGGGTCAGTGTGGGGTCCTTAATATTTATTCTTTACCTTAATGATATATGTTTTGTTTCACAAATATTATTTTATATTATTTGCAGATGTTACAAATATCCTTGGTTCTGGCAAAGATAAAAAAAAAACTAATGGAGACAACTGAAAAATAATTAAATAGATCGAAGTGTTGGTTTGATTAAAAACAAATTAACGTTAAATCTAAAGAAAACTAAATACATTCTATTTACTGTCATGGTTGAGTTTTGGTTTGGCTTTGTTTTTCTGTTATTTTCATTTTTTCATCTCTTTTGGGTTAGGTTTGACTTTATTTATTGTTTTCAGTCATCAGTTATTTTCTGTCATTTCCACTTCACCTCCTCAGCAGTCAGTCACACCTGATATAATTTACCAGTCAATTAGCCAGACCCTGCTTCCACCTGTGAAGTGTTCTATTTAACCTGCCTCTGCCTTCAGTTCAGCACTGGGCCGTCATCAATCCACACCTCTCCATGCCAGTCCCTGTTTTTGCCTTGGAAGATTTGTTTTTCTTGTTTAAGGTTAGTCCTGCCTGTTTTCTATAGACTCTTACTTTGCTGTTTTGTCCCTCGAGAAGCTCAGCTCTGTGTCCTGGTGTCTGCAAATGAACTGCTAAGCTGTTGTAGTGGCAAAAAGATGGCGCCTGTGGTGGCAAGCCGTCAGCCTCATCTCCTTCGTTTGCTCAGCATGCTATTTTCAGTTACACTATTGCTGTGTGTATTTTGCCAAGATGTTTCCACTTTGATTGTTTATAATCGCCAGACTCTTTTTAGCATTAAGGCTCTGAGTGAGTCTCTATTGTTAAAACCCATATTGGGAAACCCACATAGTCTCCCACCTGTGTTTGCTGGAGTACCTGTGCACCTCCTGCGTTTCCCCTGTGCTCTTCCTCGGAAAAAGCGCTCTAGAAGACGCGGAAAACGAGGTGGCGTGATTGTGAAATTCAAGGCTTACCTGGCGACTTTTGTCGGAGGATCTGATGCTTGTCTAATCCATGACGGACGCTACTTCCCCGCGGTGCAGCGTGTACTGCATATGAGGGGCCGTTGGATTCGTCCTGTCCTCCCTGAGCTACTGACTACTTCGATCGCCGGCTGTTCGACACTGCCCAACCTGTGCCCAGTTCTGCTGAAGTTTCCTGCAACTTCCTCCGTTCTGCCAGTGGAGGTTCCACGCTGGTGCTGTCAGCTCCGGGCCCGCAGAAGCGGCGTTACACCTGATCTCCTTAGGCCGCTGAAACGCGCTGTGTCACCGGCTACTGAGGAGCTCGATCTTCGCATGGCTTTACTAAATACCAGATCACTGGTAAACAAAACGTTTTTACTGAATGACTTCTTCACCTCACGGGATTTGGACTTTATGCTCCTGACAGAGACTTGGCTTCGGGACGGTGAGTCCACACCGTTTTCTGAACTTCTTCCTCCCGGCTGTTCATTCCTCAGCTCCCCTCGGAGCACCGGCAGAGGTGGCGGTCTGGCTTCGGTGTTCAAATCCAACTTTCAGTGTCGTCTAATTCCCTCCGCTACCTACTCCAGTTTTGAACTACAAATCTTTGAGCTACAACTCTCCACTCTCTCTGCTATGTTTGCGGTTATTTATCGCCCTCCAAAATTTAATAAAGACTTCATCAGTGACTTTGCAGATTTTCTGTCAGGAGCCACTATGAAATATGATTATTTTCTTATTTCTGGAGATTTTAATATTCACGTCTGTTGTGAATCAAGACCACTGGTCACTGACTTCTTAAACCTCATTGAGTCTTTTAATGTTCAATGTGTTAAAAGGCCGACTCACGAAAAAGGGCACATTTTCGACTTAGTTTTATCATATGATTTATCTGTGTGTGTTAATGAAATTTGTGAATCGGCCTGTATCTCTGACCATTTGCCTGTGCTTTTTACTGTTTCAGTCCCTTGTTCACGGGCTAAAACCTGTGCTCCTATGCACCGGTTGCGCATAATTAATACTCAAACTGCATCACAGTTTTCAACTATGTTTAATGATGCTGTTCGTGGTGATCTTCTTGACACGTTAGGTGATTGTCATGCTTTTAACTCTGAAGATTTTTTAAGCAATTTTAATTCAGTATGTGCGGATATTCTTGATTCTGTTGCACCTTATAGAGTAAAGCGCACTAAAGCACTTTCTGAACCGTGGCTTAATGACTCCACACGCGCTCTCAGGCGCTTATGCCGGCGCGCTGAGAGAAAGTGGAAAAAAGACAAGCTTCATGTCTCTAAAGAAGTCCTTTGTGAAAACCTGTCCATCCATCAGAATGCTGTTAGAGTTGCAAAAATTGAATATTTTTCCAGTCTTGTCTCTTGTAATAGTAAGAAGCCCCAAGTCCTTTTTAATATTTTTAACTCTCTTGTAAATCCTTGTGATAACTCCCCAGTTGTACCTTCGCTTACCCTTTGTGAGAGTTTTTTTTTAAAAAAATTTTATTGATAAAGTATCTGCTCTTAGGCCACCTGCCTTCTCTTCCGTAGGCCCTAGCCTTGACCTCACCGTTCCTCCTTTAAATGCTGTTTTTGATCAGTTTGCACCTGTGTGTCTCTCCTCACTGGCCAGAATAGTTCAGCATCTCCAACCTACAAACTGTCCCTCAGACAGCATCCCCTCTCGTCTTTTTAAAGAGGTATTTACTACGGTGGGCTCTGTCATACTTTTATTTGTTAATTCCTCTCTTAGTACCGGATGTGTCCCAACTGCTCTTAAACATGCTGTTGTACAACCTCTGATCAAAAAGAAAAATCTAGATCCCTCTGTGTTGTCCAACTTTAGGCCTATCTCTAAATTGCCGTTTTTATCTAAAATTTTAGAGAAAGTGTTTTTTTTTTTTTTTTTTTATCCAGATTCAATCATTCTTAGTGGACAATGATATATATGAGAAATTTCAATCTGGCTTCAAACCTTTTCATAGCACTGAGACAGCACTGTTGAGTTTTTAATGACTTATTGGTGACTGTTGACTCAGGAAATCCTGCTATGCTAGTGCTCCTTGATCTTACAGCTGCCTTTGACACTGTGGACCATGGGATCCTCTTAACGCGACTTGAGCAGTGGGTGGGCATTACAGGATCTGCTCTCTCATGGTTCCAGTCTTATTTGACTGATCGGAGCTTTTCTGTGCAGCTTGGTGAATTCACCTCATCTTCAGCTCCTTTGAGTTCTGGGGTTCCCCAAGGCTCCATTCTTGGACCTATTCTTTTTCTTCTATATATGTTACCATTAGGATCAATTTTCAGGAAACATAATTTTTCTTTTCATTGTTATGCTGATGATGTTCAGATCAACTTTCCTTTAGTATCTCAATCCAACAACCCTGTACAGTCATTTTCTGACTGCTTAAATTATGTAAAATCTTGGATGACCTCAAACTTCCTCAATCTAAATGAAAATAAGACCGAAATTATTACGTTTGGTTGTAGTCCCGCAGTTTTTCCTCCTGGCTCCTTGGGCCCTCTTACACCTAACATTCGATCATCAGTAAAAAATCTTGGTGTAATATTTGATGATAGGTTGAAATTCGATCGCCGGGTTAGTTCGGTCGTAAAAAACGACCAGTTAAGAATTTTATCAAAAGTGAAAGGGTACCTGCCACGCAGAGATCTGGAGACTGTAATCCATGCTTTTATTAATACAAGATTAGATTACTGTAATTCATTATATGCTGTCTTGGACCACTCACTTTTACACCGTCTGCAGTTGGTACAAAATGCAGCTGCCCGTCTCCTTACTGGCACACGTAAACGTGACCACATATCACCCGTTCTAGCCTCGCTGCATTGGCTTCCGGTTGTTTTTAGAATAGATTTTAAAATTTTATTGTTTGTTTTTAAAGCTCTTAATGGTCTAGCCCCCCAGTATTTGACTGAGCTTCTCAGAATCCATGTCCCGGCCAGAACACTGAGATCCTCTAATCAGTTGCTACTGGCCATGCCTAAAACCAGACTTAAAACCAAAGGTGACCGTGCCTTTATGGCAGCGGCACCGAGACTCTGGAATAACTTGCCTTGGCATATTCGATCGGCAGGCTCCTTGGAGGTTTTTAAATCCTCTCTAAAAACACATTTCTTCTCCCTGGCTTTTAATCAAGTCTAGGTGGACATTTGGCAAATTATAATCTATTTTAATATTTTATTTAAATTGAAACATTTATCCTATTATATTTTTATCTGCATTCAATTTTTCTTTTTGCATTGTGTTTATGTATTTTAGCATTCAGTTTTTATCTGTACAGCACTTTGGTCAACCCCGGTTGTTTTAAATGTGCTTTATAAATAAAGGTTGAGTTGTGGCTACGGGCCCTGCTAGCCAAGCAGTATTGAGCTTTCCCTGCGGCCTTTATAGTTGTGACTCTCTCTCACTCCGGCCCGTCAGCTCCTGCCATCACCTACATCCCTGACCTTCTGCAGCCCTGAACCTCCGGTCTTCATCATCCGCCATCCAGCATACTTCCTTCAAATAAAAACTCTTAAACTTTAGTCCCGTGTGCGCGTCCTGAGTTCATCGGTAAACAAAACCCTGACATTTACAAATAGTGCAATTAATTTGAACACAAAACTGAAAATAAATGACACAGACATCAAAAGAGTAAGTGGTGTAAATTTTCTTGGTAACAATAGAAAATAACTTAAACCACATGTTGATTTTATCAGATGAAAGTTGTCTAAAAATTGGCAGTGTTATATAAAGTCAAAGTTTCTAAATAAAAAAACTCAGTCCCCTGTCTCCACCCTCCTTAAAGCCACTCACGCTGTTTCATTTCCTTATTCAGTCAGGAGAGTTCTTTAGTAGTTCTTTGCAAAGAGTAAAAAAATCAGTCAGGTCCATAAGACACATTATTAGGTGTCAAAAACACAAACATGGCATGTCCTTTTGATGAGGATCTAGTCAACAGCATTAATTCACAGAGAATGAAATATATGTCGTGAGAGGGTTATCAGACCCCGTTTAGATATTCTGTCATATCCAGACCAGTGACGTGTGGTAGGGTTCATTGGTGAGGCACTGACGTCATCAGGGTCAGATTTACTAATATACAAACTCTACAGAGTAGACTCATTGCAAAGTGCTGATGGAGACTGATTGAGCCAAATCAATTCACCAAGAGAAATGGAAATATATTTATTCTTTGATGAAAAAAAAAATTAAACTAAATTATTTGTCATTTGATTGGTAACAGTTTATGAGTTATGATGGATTTCTGCATTTGTAACACATTAAAATATTACCCACATTACGCACATTTCATTACAAAAATAAAACATGAATAAGTATCGCTGTCTTACCTCTACTTATAAATGAAGTCCATGCGGCGCTCTTTCTGAACAAAAATATCATAATTTTCCGGTAAAAGTTCTCTTTATCTTCTTCAGTTTTAAAAGTCTCTCAGTCTCAGTGGAGCTCACTGCCAGGGAGGAAAGCCTTCCTTCATCAGTCCTGTTCCGGCTGGATGTTTAGAGTCTTTTTAGTGCTTTATTGTTTAGCCTAACTCGCTAATAAAACATCCATAACTTGCTGTTACTCTACAGTTTAGGATCAGGAGCGGTGCTCCTTGAGCGCCCCCTGCCTAGAGGCCAAGGAACTGCTGGCCTCACCTACAACCAGCTCTCTGCTGGTTATGATCGCCCAGCAGCACGAAAACATGTTACCTGCACATAGTTTGATGACCAAAACACAATTCATACTCCACATACATTAAATTAGGGCTGGGTGATTTTGCCAAAAAAAAAAAATCTTCGATTTTTAAAGAAACATTTGAGATTCGATTTTTTTTTTTTTTTTTTTTTTTTTTTTTTTTTTTTTTTTTTTTTTTTTTTTTTTTCTCAATGAACTTAAAAATGACTGAAGACATCAGATATAGTGTCAAAAGTGCAACTTTATTGCTATGATTCTCCTCAAGAGTCAAGATGCGTAGAATCCCAAAACAAGAAGTAAATAAGGCTCTGTCATTCAACAATTTTAAGCTTTAACCCAGGTTTAAGAAAAAGTGCAACTTCAAGTAACTTCACAATAGCTTAAATTTTCTGTTCAAGAAATCAGATAATTACAAATTTTGTAACATATAACATTATATAACTCTTCTCAGTATAGTGTGAATATAAAAAAAATGAAACATGCCTGTGGCAGACAAAGCCTGCTCAAAGAGTGAACAAATGTAAACTTTTATCTATAACAACAAAACACATGCTTGTTAGATCTCTGAAACATTGTGCACGCTCATTCTAAACATTTTTTACAAGAAAGATGAGCCTGTCCACAACCTCTGGCTTAAGGCAGGCCCGGTTGCAGGTAACTATTCCCCCACCCACACTAAATAGCCTCTCTGAGGGGGCACTAGTGGCTGGAATAGAAAGATATTTTTTAGCCAGTAAGCTTAGCCTTGGAAAGTTTGGCTGATGCAGCTTCCACCATTCAAGAGGATCTGTGTCTGGCTCTATGTCTGGAATAAGGAAATATGTTGCAAGCTCAGTCTCAATTTTTGTTTTCTCAGATTGTGGGTGTGGCGTGGTGGATGGTGCACTGTTTTTAAAGAAGGCACCCAGAGTCATTTTCTTTTTTGGCGGGGTGTTCTCTTGAACAGTTGAGGGACCAGCTTCCTCTGTGGTAGAGTTGCAGAGAGCAGCGATCTCAGACACTGCTCTTTTTTTGACAACTTCCAGTTTGCTAGCATCAATGTATTTTGTACGGAACCTCGGGTCTAAAAGTGTGGCCATGTCCAAAAGTTCCTCTTTCTCCAAATCACAGTATTTACTTTCGAGGTAACGCATGATGTTAGCTTTGATTGTTTTTGTTAGCTCCAAATCTTCCTCCTCTGGCAGGAGGAGACTTGTTTTAAACAAATGCAGCACTGGTTTGATGCATGACACACTGACATATGATTCCCCTGACAGTGCATCAGTGAAGTCCTGGAGAGGTTTCACTGCTTTGTTGGTGGCTTCTAATACTTCCAAGTCTTGCCACGTGGGAACAAGATGACGCGTTTTCTTGTCCGCACCCAGGACACGAGTTATTGCCTTCTATTGCTCAAGAAAGCGCTCAATCATCTTTTGACGAGACCCCCAACGTGTTTGGGATTCTGAGATCAAAAGATGCTGGGGAAGTCCAAGCTCAGCCTGCACCTCTGTCATGTCTCGCCTTTTTTTCCAGCTGTAGGAGAAGGCTGATACAGCTTTTTTGCAGACCCCTATGGCCTGATCGATCCTTGGATCCTTCACACCATTCTCTGTAATAAATGTGAAAAGATATTTAGAATACTTTGTCACTCCAAACTATATATTTGATTACGTGAGTTTTCAAAATTGTTTTGTACTTTTATCACAATTTTAATAGCTATAACACAGTTTAATACATAATGTATAATGAATGCATTGCAGATTAAGGAAAAGTCAGGTTTATTTATGTAAATAAACTAAGAAACTGTAAATATGAATTTATGTCTGTGTGTAAACCTGTTGAAATATATAACATATTCTGGCTATTAAATTATGAAATATATATATTATTGAAATATACTTTACAATGTGGAAGTATGTGCACCTATTTATTCTTACACCAACTCTTACCTATAGCATTGTGGAGTCTGTGGCCAAAACACTGCAAGCTGGGCCAGTTGTTGTCCTTAAGGGCTTTTATGATATTGGTGCCACTATCAGTTGTCATGCAGACGAGTCGTTCCTCCAAAAGTCCCCAGGAGCTGAGAGCGTCTTTTAAGCCATGGGCAATTATCTCACCAGTGTGGTTGTCAGGGAAATACGCTGTCTGAAGGCAGATGCTGCGCAGAGTCCAACTATTGTTGATGTAGTGAACCGTCAGACTCAGATATGGCTGCATCGTCCGGCTGGACCACAGGTCCGTTGTGGCTGAGTAAAACTGCATCTCCTCCAGCTCACAGCGGATCTTTTCCCGAGTTGTATTGTACAGGTGAGGCAGCGATACATCAGCGAAATACTTGCGACTGGGGACATCGTACCTCGCATCTAATACTTTCAACATGTGATTAAAGCCTCGCTTTTCGACAGAATAAATCTATTTTTTGCCCAGCCCTACATTAAATCATGGAAAATCGGTTCATAACTGAACAATCGAATTTATGATCTAGAGACAGGAAGATGCATTCACAGAATGGAAGCCAGCGCAGTTAACATGGGATTGCGTAATCCCAGGGGAGGACAAGCTCGCTGCGGCCACCAAGGATTTACATGAAAAATAGCGAAAAGTCTGCGATTTTAAAGAGAATATGATCAAAAATTAGGAAATTAGATAGAAAAATACTTATTACAAATGACTGAGTGAATAAAAATGTATATTATGTTATTATATATTTTCTTTCTTTCCATGACTGCACGTCACTGATCCAGATAGTTATCTTTATGAGCGCTACCGTTTCACCTCACACCTAACGCATCACATACATCCATGAGATTATGTCTTCAAATTTAATGCATTACATCAGAGTTATGCTCTCATATTCCAGCGGGTTTAATGTGCAGTAGTGATGGGTCGATGAGGCGTCATGAAGCTTTTCGACACATTGCCAAACTGTATTGATACTGTGTCGAAACTGTGTCACTGAATACTGACACCTGCTGGACTTTAAAAATCTCTACAGGCAACCTGGTTGACAGAGTTAACTGACACTGACTTGATGACCAAGTATACACAATACAATTTAAATCATTGTATGTTGCATTGTATTATTTTATATTTTCTTTTGAATTAAACATATATTTGTTTTTTTTTTTTTTGTTTTTTTTTAGATACAGTCAATAAATAATGTGAACGAGGATGCTTGTGGACTGGCTTTTTTATTTATTTTTTTACAATTTTTTTTTTTTTTTGCTGCCATGTCCTTTCAATGCCGCCCCCCCCTCCCCCCAACACACACACACACACACACACACACACACACACACACACACACTCCCCCTTTTGTGTTGAATGAGTGACGTGTGAGAAAACAGCTTTAATTCTCCATCACATAACTTTTATATCGCGCATGCATTGGCTTTTTCAACAATTCTCTCTTGCGGGTTTCAACAGCAACGGCATTGTTTCTTATGGTTTAATATTGTCCATATGCCTTCTTTAAAGATTTCTACTCAGAGTAGCAGCTTTCTACTCAGTGTAGATCAGCCGTTTTTTCTGAAATGACGCTCAGAACAAAGACGCACAGCGCAACCTGCCCAACCATAAAGGCGTCTGCCCAACCCATCTATCAGTGGTGCGCTCCGATCAGCACCTGGCGCTCACAGAGCGAGACTGTGGTACACCATCACACCAGAGTTGCAAAATGGTTAAAAATGAACCATTATTAACTGTTATTTTGTTTACAGTTCAGCTTGGATTTTATTTACTGAGCAGCATAGCTTTGCTGTGCGCAAATGCACACGCGTGCAGCTTAGAGGGAACAGAAACAGTTTGGCGCGTCAGTCAGTTCGAAACAGTTCCTGTATCGAACGATGTATACGCGCATCGACACGGCTTTTGCTCTATGAGCTCGACACATGCGCCAATGCATCGGTGTTGCCGGACCCATCACTAATGTGCAGTGTTGCATTTTAATTTTATTTTTTTTTGCGAACTGTACTTTTTTTTTATATAACGTGGGAAATGCTGAACACCTGGGTAAGGCAACAGTGTGCAGAGCAGAAGGGTGTGCACCTTGAAACAGCTTTTACCCACCAACATGTTAGGACAAAAGAAAAAATGGTACATGAAAGGAAAATCAATAGTTGGATGAATGTTAGAATATGTTTTTAATTTATGCTACAAGACATATTGTGTTTCTCATATTTTGTATACTTGTTTTTTTGTCATACAAAGTTTTAGTATCCTGTCTGGAAATAAGCTAATACTAGTGGACCACCATCTAGAAGGCATTTTACATCAACTACTTTTTTGTGGTAAATTACAGTTTCAACATGGGCCAATGAAATCTACCCCCAAAAAGCATGCCAGTTGTTCAGAGAAGAACTGAACTATAACTCTGACAGTCCAAATCTCTGTCTTTCACTCGACATGTTTAAAGCAGAAGAACAAGACAGTGCATTCATTTCATTCTATAAGCAGAATTATGTGAACTGGGCGGCTCCGTTCAAGTACAGACGGAGAGGTATTATTAAACACTAAATTTATTCCATTAGCTATAATTATCTGAATTGAATTGTGTTTTTTAATTGTTGAGTCCAAGTCACTTAATCCCCTGGATTTGTCGTGCTAGACACTCAAATGTTAACACACTAGCCATAAGTTTATTTGACATGATATGGTTGATTCTTCTTTTCATGTAAAATACTTTTTCTCCGAGGAGATGCAGCAGTGGACGGTGGTGTCAACAGACATGTTTCATCAATGGCCATGCAGAAACTAAAAAACAGGCTTCAAAATCAATTTAGGTTTGTATTGACATGAGGCTGTGTGTTTGTGTCATCTATCTTATGTTAAAACCTTTTAAGTTGAGTTTTATTTGTAGCCTCTTTCTGTCCACCTTGGACACTAGTTTTATCTAAAGAGGGAATAACATTGACATGTTTTCATGGTTTTTATGGCTTTCGCCCACATGCAGAGAACAAACCGGAGAACAGGAGCAGATTTAACACAGTTTATTTAGAGGGAAAGGAATGACGGAGACCGAGGGTTGAGTCTGGTCGAGCCTCTTTGCAGGACACAGGAATATGGGGCGCGGAGAGCACTCAAGGAGAGATAACCATCAGGGAAGTGGCAGTGAGTGGGTCCAGAGAGGGAGAGATTAGCAGGTGGAGACACTACGACAGGCCGGCGGAGCAAGTGGCTGAGCGACAGGAGGACGGGCCAGTGGGTGGTGGAGTTCCCATGGAACTGCTAGGAGGGGGAGCGGCTTGGCTGCGCCCATTGCTGTTCCTTTTATTTGTAAATAAAATTTATTATTGAAAACAAAGTCGTTCCTTGTCAAATTTATTCTCAAGAGAGCCAAAAGCTCCTCTTCTGGACGTTGGGGGTCTGGGTGGGATCTAAAAATTTCCTCCACGCACTTTATACCTTCATCTATGGGGATATTTGTGTATAAGTTGGCCACATCCATAGAAAAAAGGAGAGAGGATGGGGGCAAGACAAGTTCACGGGCAACCTCCAAGAAATGGTAGGTATCCTTAAGATAGGATGGATGCAGAACGGACACAGGATTTAAATAATGATCCAAATATTCGGCTGTGAAATAGGTCTCGCTGTTACAATCTGAGACTATTGGTCTGCCTGGGGGAATTTTAAAAGGGACGGTCCATTTTTGGGGGGGTTTATGTATTTTCGGGAGAATGTAAAATCTTCTCTCTCTAGGTATTTTGTCTCCTAATAAATATTGCTGTTGTTTTGCATTGATGCATTTTTTAATTTTTAGACTATGAATTATTTTAGCAACAATCAATCTAGTGTCTTTGTATATTGGCCTATCCAATTGTTTATAGTATTTTTTTATCGTTTAATTGTCTCTGGGCCTCAAATATATATTGTTCCCTCCCCATTATGACAACGGCCGATCCCTTGTCGGCTGGTTTAATGATTATATTTGGATTTTTTTGTAGGTCTCTAAGAGCCTTAATTTCTGGCGTGGTAAGGTTGTGTTTTTCGTGATATGGATGGTAGTCGTTCAGGTAAGTATCCCAATCTTTTTCTATTAGCATCTCCACTTCTCCAGGTAAGTCCCCCATCCATGGTGACCAAGTAGAGGTAGGTGTGAACAGTAAGTATTTTTTGTTTTTATTTTTAAAGAATACTGCCAATTTTATTCTTCTATGGTATTCTTTTAGGTCCTTTTTTAGTTGTGATTCTTGTTCTTTGCCTAAATCTAGGGTTGGAATGAAAGAAAGTCCCCTGCTGAGGAGGGTTAGCTGAGCTTCCGTGAGGCTAAAATTTTCAGCCAAAACAACAACCTGTTGTGTACCCTGGACTGTTTTGGCCCCCCCCCAGATTGAGACTTAGGGGGTGGGGGAGTTTAAAAACTCCAACCAATGCTCCAGCATGGCCACAGCAGTCTCAGAGGTCCAATGGATGTCATCCAACTGAGTGTGGAACAGGTCCTCTTGAAGGAAGGGAATGTATGGCATGTTCTTGAGGACATGGTCATTCAGAATGTCCAAGTTCTGTTGTTCGGAGAGCGGGAGTTCAGCAGAATAATTGATCAACGGGATCCGAACATGTGCCTCAGGGAACCGTCTTTTGGACAGTCTGAATGCCCCCTGCAGGCTCTTTATTGTGGTTTCTTTGCTTTTGTTTCCCCGACTATTGATCCCAAAGGCTAAAATGATTTTTTCCACTTTCAAATCAGCTGGCGGCACTGTCGTTTCCATAATGGCCTGTGCGTGCCTAAAATGGCCCCCCGGGAAGCTATCGACCTGCAGGTCCGGACAACTAAAACCCGGGAACAGTGCCACATTGGAGTCCCCTATGATGAGCCATTTCTTCTCTACCTCCAGGCTCCACTCAGTAAGTTTTCTCTGAGTGTTGTGGTGTTTATTGGGCCAGAAGAGAGCTTCCAATGGAGAGGCTGAATGGTGGGACGAGTAATCCAAGGACCCCTGTCTAGCCTGCCTTTCTTCTTCTCGTCCCTCCTCCTCCTGTCTAGCCTGCCTCTGCCTAAATTCCTCTATCTCCTCCTCCTCTTGTAATTCATCAAACAGAGCCTCCAGTTCGGGGTACTCTGATTGATGAACAGGCGTGGAATGTGAACCTCTTCTCGGAGGTTCGACCGTTTTGGTCTTAATGTCTGCCACGGGTTCATCTTTAGATGGTTCCACCCTAATAACACTAGGTGGTGGCCTTTGTTCCAAGGGTGGGGCTACCAAACTTTGGTCAGCCTCACTAATCAATGTGGAGTCCTCTCCTGAGTGACTCCCCCCTTCCGTCATGGTAGCGACAGAAGCCACAGGGCTCCTATGTAGTTGGGGTGGGACTCCTGGATCAGACCGTAGAGTCTGTTGGTCCTGTTGGTTGACCCCCATGTTCTGTACCTGTGGTGTTAGCACAGATGGGGCCGGTGCTGAATCAGCATCTGGGGTGGCCAAGCAGGTTGCAATCAAGGTTTCCGCTTTTTGGAGTACTTGTTGTGTGACCTTGTTCAAGTTCCTGTTGGCCCACCGCACAGCCACCTGAAAAGCTGTCCTCCAATCTGGGGTCAAGTGGTTTGGGAGATCTCTGAGAAGCCCCGCCAGGCTATCATCATAATGGTTTCGCAAGATCAGGTAAGTAGTATACCCCCAGTTTTTAGCGTTTCCAATTATGAGGTCTCGCGTGAGTTGTGTGGGTGCAGCTGGCTTAATAAGCTCAGCGAGAACATTCACCATCCGGGAGATCATTTTTGGTTCTGGTTTCCCAGGTTCCAAGGGAACCTGCTCCAGGTGGTGGACCATTTTGATGGTGGCATAGATTTTCCGTATCATCCCTCCAAAGACAGGATCTGTGGGCTGATAGGGTGTCCTGTCTCCGGGAGGATGGTCAGATCGGGTTGGGGGGCGGAATCCATTGCGAACCGCCATAGCATAAGAACGTGGCTGCGGACCCTGACGCCGAGGAGGCCAACGCGGAGGCGCAGGCCGGGTAAGGGTCAAAGACTGAAGCCCCCTATCGAAGGTAGGGGGTCTAGCTCGGGCCATCCATCTGGGCTCCCTCGGTGGAGGGCCCCGTTGGGGCTGACGGAAGCGCCGCCGTCCATAGCGGACCTCCGTCCAGCCCTCAGCCATCTTTTTACTCTGTTTTTAATTGTGTTTTTATTTTTTACTTTTTCTAAAATAAAGCAAACAACTAAGGGAGGATTTCCAAAAGGGAAATTTTACGTAAAAGAAAAGTAAGTATGTTTTTACTGTTTTTTAGAATTTTTTAATGTTTTTGTATTTTTAAAGAATTTTTTAATGTTTTTGTAATTTTAAAGAATTTTTAATTGTTTTTAAATTTTTATAGTTTTTTAATGAAAGATGGTTTTTAATCAAATAGAAGTGTGCCTGTGACGACGTTTCGACCTGTCAAGGTCTTCTTCAGGTCTGGCACACTGTTAAATCAAATGATGTGTTCTGGTCGGCAGTCTGTGCTCAACTGATGAACAAGGGTTAGGGTTAGGGTTAGGGTTAGGTTAGGGTTAGGGTTAGGGGTTAGGGGAGGGGAACTGATTCCTCCTCCCGAAGGAGAAGGATTGTGCGCTGTCCATCCAATGGACTGACCTCCCGTCACCCCGGCCTCGCTGTTAGGGTTAGGGTTAGGGTTAGGGTTAGGATAAGGGATGAAAACCAGAAAAATCATCTGTTCATTCAAAATAACTCCAAAAGTCTAAGAGGTACGGGTTCCATACTTGGCCCAGAGAGTGTGTCTGAGGGGACCCACAAACGCTGTAAGTTTGGTGGGTGTGGCTGATTCCTAAGATATAGCTGCCATTGACTCCCATTCATTGAAAAAATCTGTTCATTCTAAATAGCTCCAAAACTATAAGAGCTAATCTCATGAACCTTGGTGTGTATACATCCCTTGACCCTCCCTAGGTGTCCGTCAAGTTTGGTGGCTGTAGCCCCTCCCCTTCCTATAGCTGCCATAGACTCCCATTCATTTTTGGCCTAAGTGTAGGAGTGTCGGATCGAGACGGGAGTTGGTTCCCCGTGCTCAGGGCGTCCTCCTGAGTCCATAGACATGTCATTTGCCCGTGTGACACTTGGGATCATCTGTGACATTTGGGAGCATTTGTGACATTTGGGATCATCTGTGACATTTGGGAGCATCTGTGACACTTGGGAGGATCTGTGACACTTGGGAGCATCTGTGACATTTGGGAGCATTTGTGACATTTGGGATCATCTGTGACATTTGGGTTTTAGGGTGCCCCGAGTAGTCTGCAAGGGGCCCCGAGTGACGTCACAGGTGGGAGTGGTTAGGTTCAGGGTAGGGGTCTGGGTGAGGCAGTAGGTGAGTGTACGTCACAGGGTGAGAGTGGTTAGGGTCTGGGTAGGGGTCTGGGTGAGGGTTAGGGTTAGGGTTAGGGTTAGGGTTAGGTTATAGGATAACAACCAGGTCTTGACCATAAAAAATGAATTTTGACAAAAAATGAAAGCAGATAGAGGGATGGAAGTAAGCTCCGCCTCCCCATTTTTGGGGTCTCCGGACACGCTGGAAGTGTCCCCATGTCTCTACGACTTACGGTTCTGGAGATATGCAAAAATTGTCAAAATTTGACCATAAAAAACGGTCATAAGTCCTCGTAGGAAGGTGGCAGCCAGCTCAAACTTGGTTCTTTGTGATCCTCTCCTCAAGCCGGATTCCCAGATACCCAACATGCCCCACTTTCATGACAAAAAGAATTTAACATGGTGAGACTTGGGTCATTTTTTTGACAAAGTGTGGGTGGTTGGAGGTGGTTTGAGGAACTTTACTAGAGTGCGTTTTGGAGTGTCCTGAGTCGTTTGGAATAGGTCCTGGATGACGTCACAGGTGGGAGTGGTTAAGGTCTGGATAGGGTCTGGGTCAGGGTCAGGGTCAGGATAAGGGATGAAAACCAGAAAAGTCGATCGGGCACTCTCAATAAGTCAAAAAGTAAAAGAGGTATGGGGCCCATATTGGGCTCAGAGGGACCCATGGGGGAGACCCACATTCTATTAAAGTTTGGTGGGTGTGGCCCCTTTCCTTGACATAGCTGCCATTGACTCCCATTCATTGGACAATATCGGGCACTCTCAATAAGTCAAAAAGTATAAGTGCCAATCTCACCAAACTTGGTGTGTACACTCCCCCCGGGGCCCCCCACCTTCCCGTCAAGTTTGGTGGTCCTGGCCCCTCCCCTTCCTATAGCTGCCATAGACTCCCATTCATTTTTGAAGTTTGGCTAGGATGGTCGGATCGAGCTGGGAGTTGTTTCCCCGTGCTCAGCGCGTCCCCCTGAGTCCGCAGACACCTCATTTGCCATGGTCCATTGAGTTAGGGTTAGGGTTAGGGTTAGGGTTAGGGTTAGGGTTAGGGTTAGGGTTAGGGTTAGGTTATAGGATAACAACCAGGTCTTGACCATAAAAAATGAATTTTGACAAAAAATGAAAGCAGATAGAGGGATGGAAGTAAGCTCCGCCTCCCCATTTTTGGGGTCTCCGGACACGCTGGAAGTGTCCCCATGTCTCTACGACTTACGGTTCTGGAGATATGCAAAAATTGTCAAAATTTGACCATAAAAAACGGTCATAAGTCCTCGTAGGAAGGTGGCAGCCAGCTCAAACTTGGTTCTTTGTGATCCTCTCCTCAAGCCGGATTCCCAGATACCCAACATGCCCCACTTTCATGACAAAAAGAATTTAACATGGTGAGACTTGGGTCATTTTTTTGACAAAGTGTGGGTGGTTGGAGGTGGTTTGAGGATAGGGTTAGGGTTAGGGTTAGGGTTAGGGTTAGGGTTAGGGTTAGGGTTAGGGTAAGGGATGAAAAGGGTTAGGGTTAGGGTTAGGGTTAGGGGTTAGGGTTAGGGTTAGGGTTAGGGTTAGGGTTAGGGTTAGGGTAGGGTTAGGGTTAGGGTTAGGGTTAGGGTTAGGGTTAGGATATAGGGATGAAAGCCAGAAAATGAGCGTTCCCATCGTCAATAACTGAAAAAGTAAAAGTGGTAGGGGGTCGATACTTGGCACAGAGAGAGCCATTGAGGGTACCCACATACCCTGTAAGTTTGGTGGGTGTGGCTCATTCCGTTGACATAGCTGCCATTGACTCCCATTCATTTTTAAAATTTCCCATCCTCTATAACTTCCGAAGCATAGGTGGCAAGTGGACCAAACTTGGTGTGTACACTCCCCCCGGGCCCCCCCACCTTCCCTGCAAGTTTGGTGGTCCTAGCCCCTCCCCTTCCTATAGCTGCCATAGACTCCCATTCATTTTTGGCCTAAGTGTAGGAGTGTCGTATCGAGATGGGAGTTGGTTCCCCGTGCTCAGCGCGTCCCCCTGAGTCCGCAGACACCTCATTTGCCATGGTCCATTGAGTTGACCAAAACACCAAAAATTGCTCCAAGTGTTGTGGTGGGCGGTCTCTAGGGGAACTTGACCAGGGTGTGTTTTGGAGTGTCCCGAGTGGTCTGCAAGGGGTCCCGAGTGACGTCACAGGTGGGAGTGGTTAAGGTCTGGATAGGGTCTGGGTGAGTCTGTAAGTGAGAATGTGTCCAGTCGATGCCCATGTGGCAATCTGTGTCATGGTCTCAACCAGGCCAGATTGAAAATTTGCACTAAGTGTTTTGGTTTGAGGTGCTTGTGGGAACCTTACCAGAGTGCGTTTCAGAGTGTCCTGAGTCAGTAGAAAGTGTTCCTGGGTGACACAATTTTGGGTCATTTTGAGGTTTCAGACTAGGATAAGGGATGAAAACCAGATAAGTCGATGGTACACTCTCAATAACTCAAAAAGTGAAAGAGGTAGGGGGCCCTTCTTTGGCCCAGAGAGTCTGTCTGGGGGGACCCACAAACCCTCCAAGTTTGGTGGATGTGGTTGCTTCCTAAGACATAGCTGCCATTGACTCCCATTCATTGAAAAAAACGGGTCACTCAAAATAACTCAAAAAGTATAAGGGGTCTTGGCATGAAACTTGGTGTGTATACATCCCTTGGCCCCACCCAGGTGTCCGTCAAGTTTGGTGGCTGTAGCCCCTCCCCTTCCTGTAGCTGCCATAGACTCCCATTCATTTTTGGCCTAAGTGTAGGAGTTTTGGATCGAGACGGGAGTTGGTTCCCCGTGCTCAGGGCGTCCTCCTGAGTCCATAGACATGTCATTTGCCTGTGTGACACTTGGGATCATCTGTGACATTTGGGAGCATTTGTGACATTTGGGATCATCTGTGACATTTGGGAGCATCTGTGACACTTGGGAGGATCTGTGACACTTGGGAGCATCTGTGACATTTGGGATCATCTGTGACATTTGGGAGCATTTGTGACATTTGGGATCATCTGTGACATTTGGGAGCATTTGTGACATTTGGGATCATCTGTGACATTTGGGAGCATCTGTGACATTTGGGAGCATCTGTGACATTTGGGAGCATTTGTGACATTTGGGATCATCTGTGACATTTGGGTTTTAGGGTGCCCCGAGTAGTCTGCAAGGGGCCCCGAGTGACGTCACAGGTGGGAGTGGTTAGGTTCAGGGTAGGGGTCTGGGTGAGGCAGTAGGTGAGTGTACGTCACAGGGTGGGAGTGGTTAGGGTCTGGGTAGGGGTCTGGGTGAGGCAGTAGGTGAGTGTACGTCACAGGGTGAGAGTGGTTAGGGTCTGGGTAGGGGTCTGGGTGAGGCAGTAGGAAGCAGTAGGGCAGTAGGGGGCAGAAGGGGGTTAGGGTTAGGGTTAGGGTTAGGGTTAGGGTTAGGATATAGGGATGAAAGCCAGAAAATGAGCGTTCCCATCGTCAATAACTGAAAAAGTAAAAGTGGTAGGGGGTCGATACTTGGCACAGAGAGAGCCATTGAGGGTACCCACATACCCTGTAAGTTTGGTGGGTGTGGCTCATTCCGTTGACATAGCTGCCATTGACTCCCATTCATTTTTAAAATTTCCCATCCTCTATAACTTCCGAAGCATAGGTGGCAAGTGGACCAAACTTGGTGTGTACACTCCCCCCGGGCCCCCCCACCTTCCCTGCAAGTTTGGTGGTCCTAGCCCCTCCCCTTCCTATAGCTGCCATAGACTCCCATTCATTTTTGGCCTAAGTGTAGGAGTGTCGTATCGAGATGGGAGTTGGTTCCCCGTGCTCAGGGCGTCCCCCTGAGTCCGCAGACACCTCATTTGCCATGGTTCATTGACCTTGCCAAAACACCAAAAATTGCTCTAAGTGTTGTGGTGGGCGGTCCCTAGGGGAACCTTACCAGGGTGCGTTTTGGAGTGTCCTGAGTCATTTGGACTAGGTCCTGGGTGCCATAAATTGTGGGACTGTAGTGTCACTAGAAGTGTCGTATCGAGACGGGAGTTGGTTCCCCGTGCTCAGGGCGTCCCCCTGAGTCCGCAGACACCTCATTTGCCATGGTTCATTGGGTTAGGGTTAGGGTTAGGGTTAGGGTTAGGGTTAGGGTTAGGGTTAGGGTTAGGATAAGGGATGAAAACCAGAAAAGTCGATCGGGCACTCTCAATAAGTCAAAAAGTAAAAGAGGTATGGGGCCCATATTGGGCTCAGAGGGACCCATGGGGGAGACCCACATTCTATTAAAGTTTGGTGGGTGTGGCCCCTTTCCTTGACATAGCTGCCATTGACTCCCATTCATTGGACAATATCGGGCACTCTCAATAAGTCAAAAAGTATAAGTGCCAATCTCACCAAACTTGGTGTGTACACTCCCCCCGGGGCCCCCCACCTTCCCGTCAAGTTTGGTGGTCCTGGCCCCTCCCCTTCCTATAGCTGCCATAGACTCCCATTCATTTTTGAAGTTTGGCTAGGATGGTCGGATGGAGCTGGGAGTTGTTTCCCCGTGCTCAGCGCGTCCCCCTGAGTCCGCAGACACCTCATTTGCCATGGTCCATTGAGTTGACCAAAACACCAAAAATTGCTCCAAGTGTTGTGGTGGGCGGTCTCTAGGGGAACTTGACCAGGGTGTGTTTTGGAGTGTCCCGAGTGGTCTGCAAGGGGTCCCGAGTGACGTCACAGGTGGGAGTGGTTAAGGTCTGGATAGGGTCTGGGTGAGTCTGTAAGTGAGAATGTGTCCAGTCGATGCCCATGTGGCAATCTGTGTCATGGTCTCAACCAGGCCAGATTGAAAATTTGCACTAAGTGTTTTGGTTTGAGGTGCTTGTGGGAACCTTACCAGAGTGCGTTTCAGAGTGTCCTGAGTCAGTAGAAAGTGTTCCTGGGTGACACAATTTTGGGTCATTTTGACGTTTCAGACTAGGATAAGGGATGAAAACCAGAAAAATCGTCTGTTCATTCAAAATAACTCCAAAAGTCTAAGAGGTACGGGTTCCATACTTGGCCCAGAGAGTGTGTCTGAGGGGACCCACAAACGCTGTAAGTTTGGTGGGTGTGGCTCCTTCCTAAGACATAGCTGCCATTGACTCCCATTCATTGAAAAAAACGGGTCACTCAAAATAACTCAAAAAGTATAAGGGGTCTTGGCATGAAACTTGGTGTGTATACATCCCTTGGCCCCACCCAGGTGTCCGTCAAGTTTGGTGGCTGTAGCCCCTCCCCTTCCTGTAGCTGCCATAGACTCCCATTCATTTTTGGCCTAAGTGTAGGAGTTTTGGATCGAGACGGGAGTTGGTTCCCCGTGCTCAGGGCGTCCTCCTGAGTCCATAGACATGTCATTTGCCCGTGTGACACTTGGGAGCATCTGTGACATTTGGGAGCATTTGTGACATTTGGGAGCATTTGTGACATTTGGGATCATCTGTGACATTTGGGAGCATCTGTGACACTTGGGAGGATCTGTGACACTTGGGTTAGGGTTAGGGTTAGGATAAGGGATGAAAACCAGAAAAGTCGATAGGGTTAGGGTTAGGGTTAGGGTTAGGGTTATGGTTAGGGTTAGGGTTAGGGTTAGGGTTAGGGTAGGGTTAGGGTTAGGGTTAGGGTTAGGGTTAGGATAAGGGATGAAAACCAGATAAGTCGATGGTACACTCTCAATAACTCAAAAAGTGAAAGAGGTAGGGGGCCCTTCTTTGGCCCAGAGAGTCTGTCTGGGGGGACCCACAAACCCTCCAAGTTTGGTGGATGTGGTTGCTTCCTAAGACATAGCTGCCATTGACTCCCATTCATTGAAAAAAACGGGTCACTCAAAATAACTCAAAAAGTATAAGGGGTCTTGGCATGAAACTTGGTGTGTATACATCCCTTGGCCCCACCCAGGTGTCCGTCAAGTTTGGTGGCTGTAGCCCCTCCCCTTCCAGTAGCTGCCATAGACTCCCATTCATTTTTGGCCTAAGTGTAGGAGTTTTGGATCGAGACGGGAGTTGGTTCCCCGTGCTCAGGGCGTCCTCCTGAGTCCATAGACATGTCATTTGCCTGTGTGACACTTGGGATCATCTGTGACATTTGGGAGCATTTGTGACATTTGGGATCATCTGTGACATTTGGGAGCATTTGTGACATTTGGGATCATCTGTGACATTTGGGAGCATCTGTGACATTTGGGAGCATTTGTGACATTTGGGATCATCTGTGACATTTGGGTTTTAGGGTGCCCCGAGTAGTCTGCAAGGGGCCCCGAGTGACGTCACAGGTGGGAGTGGTTAGGTTCAGGGTAGGGGTCTGGGTGAGGCAGTAGGTGAGTGTACGTCACAGGGTGAGAGTGGTTAGGGTCTGGGTAGGGGTCTGGGTGAGGCAGTAGGTGAGTGTACGTCACAGGGTGAGAGTGGTTAGGGTTAGGGTTAGGGTTAGGGTTAGGGTTAGGGTTAGGGTTAGGGTTAGGGTTAGGGTTAGGGTTAGGGTTAGGGTTAGGGTTAGGGTTAGGGTTAGGGTTAGGGTTAGGGTTAGGGTTAGGGTTAGGGTTAGGGTTAGGGTATAGGATAACAACCATGTCCTGACGAGACAAAATGAATTTTCTTAAAAAACGAAAGGAGATAGAGGGATGGAAGTAAGCTCCGCCTCCCCATTTTGGGGGTCTCTGGACACGCTGGAAGTGTCCCCATCTCTCTAGGATTTACGGTTCTCGAGATATGCAAAAATTGTCAAAATTTGACGAGACAAAAAGGTCTTAAGTCCTTGTAGGAAGGTCGCAGCCAGCTCAAACTTGGTTCTTTGTAATCCTCTCCTCAAGCCGGATTCCCAGATACCCAACATGCCCCACTTCCATGACAAAATTTTTTTAACATGGTGAGACTTGGGTCATTTTTTTTACTAAGTGTCGGTGCTATGGACGTGGTTTGAGGAACTTTACTAGAGTGCGTTTTGGAGTGTCCTGAGTCGTTTGGAATAGGTCCTGGGTGCCATAAATTGTGGGACTGTAGTGTCACTAGAAGTGTCGTATCGAGACGGGAGTTGGTTCCCCGTGCTCAGGGCGTCCCCCTGAGTCCGTAGACACCTCATTTGCCATGGTTCATTGACCTTGCCAAAACACCAAAAATTGCTCTAAGTGTTGTGGTGGGCGGTCCCTAGGGGAACCTTACCAGGGTGTGTTTTGGAGTGTCCTGAGTCATTTGGACTAGGTCCTGGATGACATGAAATGTGAGACTGTAGTCTCACTAGAAGTGTCAGATCAAGCTGGGAGTTGGTTCCCCATGCTCAGGGCGTCCTCCTGAGTCCATAGACATGTCATTTGCCTGTGTGACACTTGGGATCATCTGTGACATTTGGGAGCATTTGTGACATTTGGGAGCATTTGTGACACTTGGGAGCATCTGTGACATTTGGGAACATCTGTGACATTTGGGAGCATCTGTGACACTTGGGAGCATCTGTGACATTTGGGAGCATTTGTGACACTTGGGAGCATCTGTGACATTTGGGAACATCTGTGACATTTGGGAGCATTTGTGACATTTGGGAACATGTGGGACACTTGGGTTCATGGAGTCGCTTTGGTGTATTTATACATTCATGTGCACACGTGCACGCGCACACGTGCACAAGCACACGTGCACGCGCACACTTGCACGAGCACACGTGCACGCACACACGTGCACGCACACACGTGCACACATACACGTGCACGAGCACACGTGCACGAGCACACGTGCACGCACACACATGCACGAGCACACGTGCACGAGCACGCGTGCACGAGCACACGTGCACGCATACACATGCACGAGCACACGTGCACGCATACACATGCACGAGCACACGTGCACGCACACACGTGCGTACCTATACTTACCTATACTTACCTATACATACTTACCTATGCGTGCACGAGCACACGTGCACGCATACACATGCACGAGCACGCGTGCACGAGCACACGTGTACGCGCACACACGTGCACGAGCACACATGTACGCGCACACACGTGCACACGCACACACGTGCACGAGCACACGTGCACACGCACACACGTGTACGAGCACACGTGCACGAGCACACGTGTACGCGCACACATGTGCACACGCACACACGTGCACGAGCACACGTGCACACGCACACATGTGCACACGCACACACGTGCACGAGCACACGTGCACGAGCACACGTGCACGAGCACCCGTGTACACATACACGTGCACACGCACACCCATCGATCCGAGAGGTTTTCCTGTCCTCACTGATTGAGCCGAACGTGTTCTCCACCAGATCCTGCTTCTTTTTTTGGATCTTCACCATGTTCTCCTCCACAGAGTCCTTCACAATGAACTTGGTGACGAGGCCACCTTCGCCCCAAGCCCTTCCTAGCCGGTCACGCATCCAGACTAAACAATTATCTCGATGTGTGGACAGTGGAGACGAATTAGCGTCGACCCTCCATTCGTTGTCGGACATCTACATCTCCAGCAGGGCTCTGATGTCATCGATCCGAGAGGTTTTCCTGTCCTCACTGATTGAGCCGAACGTGTTCTCCACCAGATCCTGCTTCTTTTTTTGGATCTTCACCATGTTCTCCTCCACAGATTCCTTCACAATGAACTTGGTGACGAGGCCACCTTCGCCCCAAGCCCTTCCTAGCCGGTCCGCTCAGGGCGTCCCCCTGAGTCCGCAGACACCTCATTTGCCATGGTCCATTGAGTTTACCAAAACACCAAAAATTTTTCTAAGTGTTGAGGTGGGCGGTCCCTAGGGGAACCTTACCAGGGTGCGTTTTGGAGTGTCCTGAGTCGTTTGGAATAGGTCCTGGATGACATGAAATGTGAGACTGTAGTCTCAGGGTTAGGGTTAGGGTTAGGGTTAGGATAAGGGATGAAAACCAGAAAAGTCAAGCGATCATTCAAAATAAGTCAAAAAGTATAAGAGGTACAGGGTCCATACTTGGGCCAGAGAGTCTGTCTGAGGGGACCCACAAACGCTGTAAGTTTGGTGGGTGTGGCTGATTCCTAAGACATAGCTGCCATTGACTCCCATTCATTGGAAAAAAGCGATCATTCAAAATAAGTCAAAAAGTATGATGATCATATGGATGAAACTTGGTGTGTATACATCCCTTGGCCCCACCCAGGTGTCCGTCAAGTTTGGTGGCTGTAGCCCCTCCCCTTCCTATAGCTGCCATAGACTCCCATTCATTTTTGGCCTAAGTGTAGGAGTTTTGGATCGAGACGGGAGTTGGTTCCCCGTGCTCAGGGCGTCCTCCTGAGTCCATAGACATGTCATTTGCCTGTGTGACACTTGGGATCATCTGTGACATTTGGGAGCATTTGTGACATTTGGGATCATCTGTGACATTTGGGAGCATCTGTGACACTTGGGAGGATCTGTGACACTTGGGAGCATCTGTGACATTTGGGAGCATTTGTGACATTTGGGATCATCTGTGACATTTGGGAGCATTTGTGACATTTGGGATCATCTGTGACATTTGGGATCATCTGTGACATTTGGGTTTTAGGGTGCCCCGAGTAGTCTGCAAGGGGCCCCGAGTGACGTCACAGGTGGGAGTGGTTAGGTTCAGGGTAGGGGTCTGGGTGAGGCAGTAGGTGAGTGTACGTCACAGGGTGAGAGTGGTTAGGGTCTGGGTAGGGGTCTGGGTGAGGCAGTAGTTGAGTGTACGTCACAGGGTGAGAGTGGTTAGGGTCTGGGTAGGGGTCTGGGTGAGGCAGTAGGAAGCAGTAGGGCAGTAGGGGGCAGTAGGGGGCAGTAGGGGGCAGTTGGGGGCAGTTGGGCAGTAGGTTATAGGATAACAACCACGTCTTGACCATAAAAAATGAATTTTGACAAAAAATGAAAGCAGATAGAGGGATGGAAGTAAGCTCCGCCTCCCCATTTTTGGGGTCTCCGGACACGCTGGAAGTGTCCCCATGTCTCTACGACTTACGGTTCTGGAGATATGCAAAAATTGTCAAAATTTGACCATAAAAAACGGTCATAATTCCTTGTAGGAAGGTGGCAGCCAGCTCAAACTTGGTTCTTTGTGATCCTCTCCTCAAGCCGGATTCGCAGATACCCAACATGCCCCACTTTCATGACAAAAAGAAATTAACATGGTGAGACTTGGGTCATTTTTTTGACAAAGTGTGGGTGGTTGGAGGTGGTTTGAGGAACTTTACTAGAGTGCGTTTTGGAGGGTTAGGGTTAGGGGTTAGGGTTAGGGTTAGGGTTAGGGTTAGGGTTAGGGTTAGGATAAGGGATGAAAGGGTTAGGGTTAGGGTTAGGGTTAGGGTTAGGGTTAGGATAAGGGATGAAAACCAGATAAGTCGATGGGTTAGGGTTAGGGTTAGGTTAGGGTTAGGGTTAGGGTTAGGGTTAGGGTTAGGGTTAGGGTTAGGGTTAGGGTTAGGGTTAGGGTTAGGGTTAGGGTTAGGGTTAGGGTTAGGGTTAGGGTTAGGGTTAGGGTTAGGGTTAGGGTTAGGGTTAGGGTTAGGGTTAGGGTATAGGATAACAACCATGTCCTGACGAGACAAAATGAATTTTCTTAAAAAACGAAAGGAGATAGAGGGATGGAAGTAAGCTCCGCCTCCCCATTTTGGGGGTCTCTGGACACGCTGGAAGTGTCCCCATCTCTCTAGGATTTACGGTTCTCGAGATATGCAAAAATTGTCAAAATTTGACGAGACAAAAAGGTCTTAAGTCCTTGTAGGAAGGTCGCAGCCAGCTCAAACTTGGTTCTTTGTAATCCTCTCCTCAAGCCGGATTCCCAGATACCCAACATGCCCCACTTCCATGACAAAATTTTTTTAACATGGTGAGACTTGGGTCATTTTTTTTACTAAGTGTCGGTGCTATGGACGTGGTTTGAGGAACTTTACTAGAGTGCGTTTTGGAGTGTCCTGAGTCGTTTGGAATAGGTCCTGGGTGCCATAAATTGTGGGACTGTAGTGTCACTAGAAGTGTCGTATCGAGACGGGAGTTGGTTCCCCGTGCTCAGGGCGTCCCCCTGAGTCCGTAGACACCTCATTTGCCATGGTTCATTGACCTTGCCAAAACACCAAAAATTGCTCTAAGTGTTGTGGTGGGCGGTCCCTAGGGGAACCTTACCAGGGTGTGTTTTGGAGTGTCCTGAGTCATTTGGACTAGGTCCTGGATGACATGAAATGTGAGACTGTAGTCTCACTAGAAGTGTCAGATCAAGCTGGGAGTTGGTTCCCCATGCTCAGGGCGTCCTCCTGAGTCCATAGACATGTCATTTGCCTGTGTGACACTTGGGATCATCTGTGACATTTGGGAGCATTTGTGACATTTGGGAGCATTTGTGACACTTGGGAGCATCTGTGACATTTGGGAACATCTGTGACATTTGGGAGCATCTGTGACACTTGGGAGCATCTGTGACATTTGGGAGCATTTGTGACACTTGGGAGCATCTGTGACATTTGGGAACATCTGTGACATTTGGGAGCATTTGTGACATTTGGGAACATGTGGGACACTTGGGTTCATGGAGTCGCTTTGGTGTATTTATACATTCATGTGCACACGTGCACGCGCACACGTGCACAAGCACACGTGCACGCGCACACTTGCACGAGCACACGTGCACGCACACACGTGCACGCACACACGTGCACACATACACGTGCACGAGCACACGTGCACGAGCACACGTGCACGCACACACATGCACGAGCACACGTGCACGAGCACGCGTGCACGAGCACACGTGCACGCATACACATGCACGAGCACACGTGCACGCATACACATGCACGAGCACACGTGCACGCACACACGTGCGTACCTATACTTACCTATACTTACCTATACATACTTACCTATGCGTGCACGAGCACACGTGCACGCATACACATGCACGAGCACGCGTGCACGAGCACACGTGTACGCGCACACACGTGCACGAGCACACATGTACGCGCACACACGTGCACACGCACACACGTGCACGAGCACACGTGCACACGCACACACGTGTACGAGCACACGTGCACGAGCACACGTGTACGCGCACACATGTGCACACGCACACACGTGCACGAGCACACGTGCACACGCACACATGTGCACACGCACACACGTGCACGAGCACACGTGCACGAGCACACGTGCACGAGCACCCGTGTACACATACACGTGCACACGCACACCCATCGATCCGAGAGGTTTTCCTGTCCTCACTGATTGAGCCGAACGTGTTCTCCACCAGATCCTGCTTCTTTTTTTGGATCTTCACCATGTTCTCCTCCACAGAGTCCTTCACAATGAACTTGGTGACGAGGCCACCTTCGCCCCAAGCCCTTCCTAGCCGGTCACGCATCCAGACTAAACAATTATCTCGATGTGTGGACAGTGGAGACGAATTAGCGTCGACCCTCCATTCGTTGTCGGACATCTACATCTCCAGCAGGGCTCTGATGTCATCGATCCGAGAGGTTTTCCTGTCCTCACTGATTGAGCCGAACGTGTTCTCCACCAGATCCTGCTTCTTTTTTTGGATCTTCACCATGTTCTCCTCCACAGATTCCTTCACAATGAACTTGGTGACGAGGCCACCTTCGCCCCAAGCCCTTCCTAGCCGGTCCGCTCAGGGCGTCCCCCTGAGTCCGCAGACACCTCATTTGCCATGGTCCATTGAGTTTACCAAAACACCAAAAATTTTTCTAAGTGTTGAGGTGGGCGGTCCCTAGGGGAACCTTACCAGGGTGCGTTTTGGAGTGTCCTGAGTCGTTTGGAATAGGTCCTGGATGACATGAAATGTGAGACTGTAGTCTCAGGGTTAGGGTTAGGGTTAGGGTTAGGATAAGGGATGAAAACCAGAAAAGTCAAGCGATCATTCAAAATAAGTCAAAAAGTATAAGAGGTACAGGGTCCATACTTGGGCCAGAGAGTCTGTCTGAGGGGACCCACAAACGCTGTAAGTTTGGTGGGTGTGGCTGATTCCTAAGACATAGCTGCCATTGACTCCCATTCATTGGAAAAAAGCGATCATTCAAAATAAGTCAAAAAGTATGATGATCATATGGATGAAACTTGGTGTGTATACATCCCTTGGCCCCACCCAGGTGTCCGTCAAGTTTGGTGGCTGTAGCCCCTCCCCTTCCTATAGCTGCCATAGACTCCCATTCATTTTTGGCCTAAGTGTAGGAGTTTTGGATCGAGACGGGAGTTGGTTCCCCGTGCTCAGGGCGTCCTCCTGAGTCCATAGACATGTCATTTGCCTGTGTGACACTTGGGATCATCTGTGACATTTGGGAGCATTTGTGACATTTGGGATCATCTGTGACATTTGGGAGCATCTGTGACACTTGGGAGGATCTGTGACACTTGGGAGCATCTGTGACATTTGGGAGCATTTGTGACATTTGGGATCATCTGTGACATTTGGGAGCATTTGTGACATTTGGGATCATCTGTGACATTTGGGATCATCTGTGACATTTGGGTTTTAGGGTGCCCCGAGTAGTCTGCAAGGGGCCCCGAGTGACGTCACAGGTGGGAGTGGTTAGGTTCAGGGTAGGGGTCTGGGTGAGGCAGTAGGTGAGTGTACGTCACAGGGTGAGAGTGGTTAGGGTCTGGGTAGGGGTCTGGGTGAGGCAGTAGTTGAGTGTACGTCACAGGGTGAGAGTGGTTAGGGTCTGGGTAGGGGTCTGGGTGAGGCAGTAGGAAGCAGTAGGGCAGTAGGGGGCAGTAGGGGGCAGTAGGGGGCAGTTGGGGGCAGTTGGGCAGTAGGTTATAGGATAACAACCACGTCTTGACCATAAAAAATGAATTTTGACAAAAAATGAAAGCAGATAGAGGGATGGAAGTAAGCTCCGCCTCCCCATTTTTGGGGTCTCCGGACACGCTGGAAGTGTCCCCATGTCTCTACGACTTACGGTTCTGGAGATATGCAAAAATTGTCAAAATTTGACCATAAAAAACGGTCATAATTCCTTGTAGGAAGGTGGCAGCCAGCTCAAACTTGGTTCTTTGTGATCCTCTCCTCAAGCCGGATTCGCAGATACCCAACATGCCCCACTTTCATGACAAAAAGAAATTAACATGGTGAGACTTGGGTCATTTTTTTGACAAAGTGTGGGTGGTTGGAGGTGGTTTGAGGAACTTTACTAGAGTGCGTTTTGGAGTGTCCTGAGTCGTTTGGAATAGGGTTAGGGTTAGGGTTAGGGTTAGGGTTAGGGTTAGGGTTAGGGTTAGGATAAGGGATGAAAGGGTTAGGGTTAGGGTTAGGGTTAGGGTTAGGGTTAGGATAAGGGATGAAAACCAGATAAGTCGATGGGTTAGGGTTAGGGTTAGGTTAGGGTTAGGGTTAGGGTTAGGGTTAGGGTTAGGGTTAGGGTTAGGGTTAGGGTTAGGGTTAGGGTTAGGGTTAGGGTTAGGGTTAGGGTTAGGGTTAGGGTTAGGGTTAGGGTTAGGGTTAGGGTTAGGGTTAGGGTATAGGATAACAACCATGTCCTGACGAGACAAAATGAATTTTCTTAAAAAACGAAAGGAGATAGAGGGATGGAAGTAAGCTCCGCCTCCCCATTTTGGGGGTCTCTGGACACGCTGGAAGTGTCCCCATCTCTCTAGGATTTACGGTTCTCGAGATATGCAAAAATTGTCAAAATTTGACGAGACAAAAAGGTCTTAAGTCCTTGTAGGAAGGTCGCAGCCAGCTCAAACTTGGTTCTTTGTAATCCTCTCCTCAAGCCGGATTCCCAGATACCCAACATGCCCCACTTCCATGACAAAATTTTTTTAACATGGTGAGACTTGGGTCATTTTTTTTACTAAGTGTCGGTGCTATGGACGTGGTTTGAGGAACTTTACTAGAGTGCGTTTTGGAGTGTCCTGAGTCGTTTGGAATAGGTCCTGGGTGCCATAAATTGTGGGACTGTAGTGTCACTAGAAGTGTCGTATCGAGACGGGAGTTGGTTCCCCGTGCTCAGGGCGTCCCCCTGAGTCCGTAGACACCTCATTTGCCATGGTTCATTGACCTTGCCAAAACACCAAAAATTGCTCTAAGTGTTGTGGTGGGCGGTCCCTAGGGGAACCTTACCAGGGTGTGTTTTGGAGTGTCCTGAGTCATTTGGACTAGGTCCTGGATGACATGAAATGTGAGACTGTAGTCTCACTAGAAGTGTCAGATCAAGCTGGGAGTTGGTTCCCCATGCTCAGGGCGTCCTCCTGAGTCCATAGACATGTCATTTGCCTGTGTGACACTTGGGATCATCTGTGACATTTGGGAGCATTTGTGACATTTGGGAGCATTTGTGACACTTGGGAGCATCTGTGACATTTGGGAACATCTGTGACATTTGGGAGCATCTGTGACACTTGGGAGCATCTGTGACATTTGGGAGCATTTGTGACACTTGGGAGCATCTGTGACATTTGGGAACATCTGTGACATTTGGGAGCATTTGTGACATTTGGGAACATGTGGGACACTTGGGTTCATGGAGTCGCTTTGGTGTATTTATACATTCATGTGCACACGTGCACGCGCACACGTGCACAAGCACACGTGCACGCGCACACTTGCACGAGCACACGTGCACGCACACACGTGCACGCACACACGTGCACACATACACGTGCACGAGCACACGTGCACGAGCACACGTGCACGCACACACATGCACGAGCACACGTGCACGAGCACGCGTGCACGAGCACACGTGCACGCATACACATGCACGAGCACACGTGCACGCATACACATGCACGAGCACACGTGCACGCACACACGTGCGTACCTATACTTACCTATACTTACCTATACATACTTACCTATGCGTGCACGAGCACACGTGCACGCATACACATGCACGAGCACGCGTGCACGAGCACACGTGTACGCGCACACACGTGCACGAGCACACATGTACGCGCACACACGTGCACACGCACACACGTGCACGAGCACACGTGCACACGCACACACGTGTACGAGCACACGTGCACGAGCACACGTGTACGCGCACACATGTGCACACGCACACACGTGCACGAGCACACGTGCACACGCACACATGTGCACACGCACACACGTGCACGAGCACACGTGCACGAGCACACGTGCACGAGCACCCGTGTACACATACACGTGCACACGCACACCCATCGATCCGAGAGGTTTTCCTGTCCTCACTGATTGAGCCGAACGTGTTCTCCACCAGATCCTGCTTCTTTTTTTGGATCTTCACCATGTTCTCCTCCACAGAGTCCTTCACAATGAACTTGGTGACGAGGCCACCTTCGCCCCAAGCCCTTCCTAGCCGGTCACGCATCCAGACTAAACAATTATCTCGATGTGTGGACAGTGGAGACGAATTAGCGTCGACCCTCCATTCGTTGTCGGACATCTACATCTCCAGCAGGGCTCTGATGTCATCGATCCGAGAGGTTTTCCTGTCCTCACTGATTGAGCCGAACGTGTTCTCCACCAGATCCTGCTTCTTTTTTTGGATCTTCACCATGTTCTCCTCCACAGATTCCTTCACAATGAACTTGGTGACGAGGCCACCTTCGCCCCAAGCCCTTCCTAGCCGGTCCGCTCAGGGCGTCCCCCTGAGTCCGCAGACACCTCATTTGCCATGGTCCATTGAGTTTACCAAAACACCAAAAATTTTTCTAAGTGTTGAGGTGGGCGGTCCCTAGGGGAACCTTACCAGGGTGCGTTTTGGAGTGTCCTGAGTCGTTTGGAATAGGTCCTGGATGACATGAAATGTGAGACTGTAGTCTCAGGGTTAGGGTTAGGGTTAGGGTTAGGATAAGGGATGAAAACCAGAAAAGTCAAGCGATCATTCAAAATAAGTCAAAAAGTATAAGAGGTACAGGGTCCATACTTGGGCCAGAGAGTCTGTCTGAGGGGACCCACAAACGCTGTAAGTTTGGTGGGTGTGGCTGATTCCTAAGACATAGCTGCCATTGACTCCCATTCATTGGAAAAAAGCGATCATTCAAAATAAGTCAAAAAGTATGATGATCATATGGATAGGGTTAGGGTTAGGGTTAGGGTTAGGGTTAGGGTTAGGGTTAGGGTTAGGGTTAGGGTTAGGGTTAGGGTTAGGGTTAGGGTTAGGGTTAGGGTTAGGGTTAGGGTTAGGGTTAGGGTTAGGGTTAGGGTTAGGGTTAGGGTTAGGGTTAGGGTTAGGGGTAGGGTTAGGGTTAGGGTTAGGGTTAGGGTTAGGGTTAGGGTTAGGGTTAGGGTTAGGGTATAGGATAACAACCATGTCCTGACGAGACAAAATGAATTTTCTTAAAAAACGAAAGGAGATAGAGGGATGGAAGTAAGCTCCGCCTCCCCATTTTGGGGGTCTCTGGACACGCTGGAAGTGTCCCCATCTCTCTAGGATTTACGGTTCTCGAGATATGCAAAAATTGTCAAAATTTGACGAGACAAAAAGGTCTTAAGTCCTTGTAGGAAGGTCGCAGCCAGCTCAAACTTGGTTCTTTGTAATCCTCTCCTCAAGCCGGATTCCCAGATACCCAACATGCCCCACTTCCATGACAAAATTTTTTTAACATGGTGAGACTTGGGTCATTTTTTTTACTAAGTGTCGGTGCTATGGACGTGGTTTGAGGAACTTTACTAGAGTGCGTTTTGGAGTGTCCTGAGTCGTTTGGAATAGGTCCTGGGTGCCATAAATTGTGGGACTGTAGTGTCACTAGAAGTGTCGTATCGAGACGGGAGTTGGTTCCCCGTGCTCAGGGCGTCCCCCTGAGTCCGTAGACACCTCATTTGCCATGGTTCATTGACCTTGCCAAAACACCAAAAATTGCTCTAAGTGTTGTGGTGGGCGGTCCCTAGGGGAACCTTACCAGGGTGTGTTTTGGAGTGTCCTGAGTCATTTGGACTAGGTCCTGGATGACATGAAATGTGAGACTGTAGTCTCACTAGAAGTGTCAGATCAAGCTGGGAGTTGGTTCCCCATGCTCAGGGCGTCCTCCTGAGTCCATAGACATGTCATTTGCCTGTGTGACACTTGGGATCATCTGTGACATTTGGGAGCATTTGTGACATTTGGGAGCATTTGTGACACTTGGGAGCATCTGTGACATTTGGGAACATCTGTGACATTTGGGAGCATCTGTGACACTTGGGAGCATCTGTGACATTTGGGAGCATTTGTGACACTTGGGAGCATCTGTGACATTTGGGAACATCTGTGACATTTGGGAGCATTTGTGACATTTGGGAACATGTGGGACACTTGGGTTCATGGAGTCGCTTTGGTGTATTTATACATTCATGTGCACACGTGCACGCGCACACGTGCACAAGCACACGTGCACGCGCACACTTGCACGAGCACACGTGCACGCACACACGTGCACGCACACACGTGCACACATACACGTGCACGAGCACACGTGCACGAGCACACGTGCACGCACACACATGCACGAGCACACGTGCACGAGCACGCGTGCACGAGCACACGTGCACGCATACACATGCACGAGCACACGTGCACGCATACACATGCACGAGCACACGTGCACGCACACACGTGCGTACCTATACTTACCTATACTTACCTATACATACTTACCTATGCGTGCACGAGCACACGTGCACGCATACACATGCACGAGCACGCGTGCACGAGCACACGTGTACGCGCACACACGTGCACGAGCACACATGTACGCGCACACACGTGCACACGCACACACGTGCACGAGCACACGTGCACACGCACACACGTGTACGAGCACACGTGCACGAGCACACGTGTACGCGCACACATGTGCACACGCACACACGTGCACGAGCACACGTGCACACGCACACATGTGCACACGCACACACGTGCACGAGCACACGTGCACGAGCACACGTGCACGAGCACCCGTGTACACATACACGTGCACACGCACACCCATCGATCCGAGAGGTTTTCCTGTCCTCACTGATTGAGCCGAACGTGTTCTCCACCAGATCCTGCTTCTTTTTTTGGATCTTCACCATGTTCTCCTCCACAGAGTCCTTCACAATGAACTTGGTGACGAGGCCACCTTCGCCCCAAGCCCTTCCTAGCCGGTCACGCATCCAGACTAAACAATTATCTCGATGTGTGGACAGTGGAGACGAATTAGCGTCGACCCTCCATTCGTTGTCGGACATCTACATCTCCAGCAGGGCTCTGATGTCATCGATCCGAGAGGTTTTCCTGTCCTCACTGATTGAGCCGAACGTGTTCTCCACCAGATCCTGCTTCTTTTTTTGGATCTTCACCATGTTCTCCTCCACAGATTCCTTCACAATGAACTTGGTGACGAGGCCACCTTCGCCCCAAGCCCTTCCTAGCCGGTCCGCTCAGGGCGTCCCCCTGAGTCCGCAGACACCTCATTTGCCATGGTCCATTGAGTTTACCAAAACACCAAAAATTTTTCTAAGTGTTGAGGTGGGCGGTCCCTAGGGGAACCTTACCAGGGTGCGTTTTGGAGTGTCCTGAGTCGTTTGGAATAGGTCCTGGATGACATGAAATGTGAGACTGTAGTCTCAGGGTTAGGGTTAGGGTTAGGGTTAGGATAAGGGATGAAAACCAGAAAAGTCAAGCGATCATTCAAAATAAGTCAAAAAGTATAAGAGGTACAGGGTCCATACTTGGGCCAGAGAGTCTGTCTGAGGGGACCCACAAACGCTGTAAGTTTGGTGGGTGTGGCTGATTCCTAAGACATAGCTGCCATTGACTCCCATTCATTGGAAAAAAGCGATCATTCAAAATAAGTCAAAAAGTATGATGATCATATGGATAGGGTTAGGGTTAGGGTTAGGGTTAGGGTTAGGGTTAGGGTTAGGGTTAGGGTTAGGGTTAGGGTTAGGGTTAGGGTTAGGGTTAGGGTTAGGGTTAGGGTTAGGGTTAGGGTTAGGGTTAGGGTTAGGGTTAGGGTTAGGGTTAGGGTTAGGGTTAGGGTTAGGGTTAGGGTTAGGGTTAGGGTTAGGGTTAGGGTTAGGGTTAGGGTTAGGGTTAGGGTTAGGGTTAGGGTTAGGGTTAGGGTTAGGGTTAGGGTTAGGGTTAGGGTTAGGGTTAGGGTATAGGATAACAACCATGTCCTGACGAGACAAAATGAATTTTCTTAAAAAACGAAAGGAGATAGAGGGATGGAAGTAAGCTCCGCCTCCCCATTTTGGGGGTCTCTGGACACGCTGGAAGTGTCCCCATCTCTCTAGGATTTACGGTTCTCGAGATATGCAAAAATTGTCAAAATTTGACGAGACAAAAAGGTCTTAAGTCCTTGTAGGAAGGTCGCAGCCAGCTCAAACTTGGTTCTTTGTAATCCTCTCCTCAAGCCGGATTCCCAGATACCCAACATGCCCCACTTCCATGACAAAATTTTTTTAACATGGTGAGACTTGGGTCATTTTTTTTACTAAGTGTCGGTGCTATGGACGTGGTTTGAGGAACTTTACTAGAGTGCGTTTTGGAGTGTCCTGAGTCGTTTGGAATAGGTCCTGGGTGCCATAAATTGTGGGACTGTAGTGTCACTAGAAGTGTCGTATCGAGACGGGAGTTGGTTCCCCGTGCTCAGGGCGTCCCCCTGAGTCCGTAGACACCTCATTTGCCATGGTTCATTGACCTTGCCAAAACACCAAAAATTGCTCTAAGTGTTGTGGTGGGCGGTCCCTAGGGGAACCTTACCAGGGTGTGTTTTGGAGTGTCCTGAGTCATTTGGACTAGGTCCTGGATGACATGAAATGTGAGACTGTAGTCTCACTAGAAGTGTCAGATCAAGCTGGGAGTTGGTTCCCCATGCTCAGGGCGTCCTCCTGAGTCCATAGACATGTCATTTGCCTGTGTGACACTTGGGATCATCTGTGACATTTGGGAGCATTTGTGACATTTGGGAGCATTTGTGACACTTGGGAGCATCTGTGACATTTGGGAACATCTGTGACATTTGGGAGCATCTGTGACACTTGGGAGCATCTGTGACATTTGGGAGCATTTGTGACACTTGGGAGCATCTGTGACATTTGGGAACATCTGTGACATTTGGGAGCATTTGTGACATTTGGGAACATGTGGGACACTTGGGTTCATGGAGTCGCTTTGGTGTATTTATACATTCATGTGCACACGTGCACGCGCACACGTGCACAAGCACACGTGCACGCGCACACTTGCACGAGCACACGTGCACGCACACACGTGCACGCACACACGTGCACACATACACGTGCACGAGCACACGTGCACGAGCACACGTGCACGCACACACATGCACGAGCACACGTGCACGAGCACGCGTGCACGAGCACACGTGCACGCATACACATGCACGAGCACACGTGCACGCATACACATGCACGAGCACACGTGCACGCACACACGTGCGTACCTATACTTACCTATACTTACCTATACATACTTACCTATGCGTGCACGAGCACACGTGCACGCATACACATGCACGAGCACGCGTGCACGAGCACACGTGTACGCGCACACACGTGCACGAGCACACATGTACGCGCACACACGTGCACACGCACACACGTGCACGAGCACACGTGCACACGCACACACGTGTACGAGCACACGTGCACGAGCACACGTGTACGCGCACACATGTGCACACGCACACACGTGCACGAGCACACGTGCACACGCACACATGTGCACACGCACACACGTGCACGAGCACACGTGCACGAGCACACGTGCACGAGCACCCGTGTACACATACACGTGCACACGCACACCCATCGATCCGAGAGGTTTTCCTGTCCTCACTGATTGAGCCGAACGTGTTCTCCACCAGATCCTGCTTCTTTTTTTGGATCTTCACCATGTTCTCCTCCACAGAGTCCTTCACAATGAACTTGGTGACGAGGCCACCTTCGCCCCAAGCCCTTCCTAGCCGGTCACGCATCCAGACTAAACAATTATCTCGATGTGTGGACAGTGGAGACGAATTAGCGTCGACCCTCCATTCGTTGTCGGACATCTACATCTCCAGCAGGGCTCTGATGTCATCGATCCGAGAGGTTTTCCTGTCCTCACTGATTGAGCCGAACGTGTTCTCCACCAGATCCTGCTTCTTTTTTTGGATCTTCACCATGTTCTCCTCCACAGATTCCTTCACAATGAACTTGGTGACGAGGCCACCTTCGCCCCAAGCCCTTCCTAGCCGGTCCGCTCAGGGCGTCCCCCTGAGTCCGCAGACACCTCATTTGCCATGGTCCATTGAGTTTACCAAAACACCAAAAATTTTTCTAAGTGTTGAGGTGGGCGGTCCCTAGGGGAACCTTACCAGGGTGCGTTTTGGAGTGTCCTGAGTCGTTTGGAATAGGTCCTGGATGACATGAAATGTGAGACTGTAGTCTCAGGGTTAGGGTTAGGGTTAGGGTTAGGATAAGGGATGAAAACCAGAAAAGTCAAGCGATCATTCAAAATAAGTCAAAAAGTATAAGAGGTACAGGGTCCATACTTGGGCCAGAGAGTCTGTCTGAGGGGACCCACAAACGCTGTAAGTTTGGTGGGTGTGGCTGATTCCTAAGACATAGCTGCCATTGACTCCCATTCATTGGAAAAAAGCGATCATTCAAAATAAGTCAAAAAGTATGATGATCATATGGATAGGGTAGGTTAGGGTTAGGGTTAGGGTTAGGGTTAGGGTTAGGGTTAGGGTTAGGGTTAGGGTTAGGGTTAGGGTTAGGGTTAGGGTTAGGGTTAGGGTTAGGGTTAGGGTTAGGGTTAGGGTTAGGGTTAGGGTTAGGGTTAGGGTTAGGGTTAGGGTTAGGGTTAGGGTTAGGGTTAGGGTTAGGGTTAGGGTTAGGGTTAGGGTTAGGGTTAGGGTTAGGGTATAGGATAACAACCATGTCCTGACGAGACAAAATGAATTTTCTTAAAAAACGAAAGGAGATAGAGGGATGGAAGTAAGCTCCGCCTCCCCATTTTGGGGGTCTCTGGACACGCTGGAAGTGTCCCCATCTCTCTAGGATTTACGGTTCTCGAGATATGCAAAAATTGTCAAAATTTGACGAGACAAAAAGGTCTTAAGTCCTTGTAGGAAGGTCGCAGCCAGCTCAAACTTGGTTCTTTGTAATCCTCTCCTCAAGCCGGATTCCCAGATACCCAACATGCCCCACTTCCATGACAAAATTTTTTTAACATGGTGAGACTTGGGTCATTTTTTTTACTAAGTGTCGGTGCTATGGACGTGGTTTGAGGAACTTTACTAGAGTGCGTTTTGGAGTGTCCTGAGTCGTTTGGAATAGGTCCTGGGTGCCATAAATTGTGGGACTGTAGTGTCACTAGAAGTGTCGTATCGAGACGGGAGTTGGTTCCCCGTGCTCAGGGCGTCCCCCTGAGTCCGTAGACACCTCATTTGCCATGGTTCATTGACCTTGCCAAAACACCAAAAATTGCTCTAAGTGTTGTGGTGGGCGGTCCCTAGGGGAACCTTACCAGGGTGTGTTTTGGAGTGTCCTGAGTCATTTGGACTAGGTCCTGGATGACATGAAATGTGAGACTGTAGTCTCACTAGAAGTGTCAGATCAAGCTGGGAGTTGGTTCCCCATGCTCAGGGCGTCCTCCTGAGTCCATAGACATGTCATTTGCCTGTGTGACACTTGGGATCATCTGTGACATTTGGGAGCATTTGTGACATTTGGGAGCATTTGTGACACTTGGGAGCATCTGTGACATTTGGGAACATCTGTGACATTTGGGAGCATCTGTGACACTTGGGAGCATCTGTGACATTTGGGAGCATTTGTGACACTTGGGAGCATCTGTGACATTTGGGAACATCTGTGACATTTGGGAGCATTTGTGACATTTGGGAACATGTGGGACACTTGGGTTCATGGAGTCGCTTTGGTGTATTTATACATTCATGTGCACACGTGCACGCGCACACGTGCACAAGCACACGTGCACGCGCACACTTGCACGAGCACACGTGCACGCACACACGTGCACGCACACACGTGCACACATACACGTGCACGAGCACACGTGCACGAGCACACGTGCACGCACACACATGCACGAGCACACGTGCACGAGCACGCGTGCACGAGCACACGTGCACGCATACACATGCACGAGCACACGTGCACGCATACACATGCACGAGCACACGTGCACGCACACACGTGCGTACCTATACTTACCTATACTTACCTATACATACTTACCTATGCGTGCACGAGCACACGTGCACGCATACACATGCACGAGCACGCGTGCACGAGCACACGTGTACGCGCACACACGTGCACGAGCACACATGTACGCGCACACACGTGCACACGCACACACGTGCACGAGCACACGTGCACACGCACACACGTGTACGAGCACACGTGCACGAGCACACGTGTACGCGCACACATGTGCACACGCACACACGTGCACGAGCACACGTGCACACGCACACATGTGCACACGCACACACGTGCACGAGCACACGTGCACGAGCACACGTGCACGAGCACCCGTGTACACATACACGTGCACACGCACACCCATCGATCCGAGAGGTTTTCCTGTCCTCACTGATTGAGCCGAACGTGTTCTCCACCAGATCCTGCTTCTTTTTTTGGATCTTCACCATGTTCTCCTCCACAGAGTCCTTCACAATGAACTTGGTGACGAGGCCACCTTCGCCCCAAGCCCTTCCTAGCCGGTCACGCATCCAGACTAAACAATTATCTCGATGTGTGGACAGTGGAGACGAATTAGCGTCGACCCTCCATTCGTTGTCGGACATCTACATCTCCAGCAGGGCTCTGATGTCATCGATCCGAGAGGTTTTCCTGTCCTCACTGATTGAGCCGAACGTGTTCTCCACCAGATCCTGCTTCTTTTTTTGGATCTTCACCATGTTCTCCTCCACAGATTCCTTCACAATGAACTTGGTGACGAGGCCACCTTCGCCCCAAGCCCTTCCTAGCCGGTCCGCTCAGGGCGTCCCCCTGAGTCCGCAGACACCTCATTTGCCATGGTCCATTGAGTTTACCAAAACACCAAAAATTTTTCTAAGTGTTGAGGTGGGCGGTCCCTAGGGGAACCTTACCAGGGTGCGTTTTGGAGTGTCCTGAGTCGTTTGGAATAGGTCCTGGATGACATGAAATGTGAGACTGTAGTCTCAGGGTTAGGGTTAGGGTTAGGGTTAGGATAAGGGATGAAAACCAGAAAAGTCAAGCGATCATTCAAAATAAGTCAAAAAGTATAAGAGGTACAGGGTCCATACTTGGGCCAGAGAGTCTGTCTGAGGGGACCCACAAACGCTGTAAGTTTGGTGGGTGTGGCTGATTCCTAAGACATAGCTGCCATTGACTCCCATTCATTGGAAAAAAGCGATCATTCAAAATAAGTCAAAAAGTATGATGATCATATGGATAGGGTTAGGGTTAGGGTTAGGGTTAGGGTTAGGGTTAGGGTTAGGGTTAGGGTTAGGGTTAGGGTTAGGGTTAGGGTTAGGGTTAGGGTTAGGGTTAGGGTTAGGGTTAGGGTTAGGGTTAGGGTTAGGGTTAGGGTTAGGGTTAGGGTTAGGGTTAGGGTTAGGGTTAGGGTTAGGGTTAGGGTTAGGGTTAGGGTTAGGGTTAGGGTTAGGGTTAGGGTTAGGGTTAGGGTTAGGGTTAGGGTTAGGGTTAGGGTTAGGGTTAGGGTTAGGGTTAGGGTTAGGGTTAGGATAAGGGATGAAAACCAGAAAAGTCGATCGGGCACTCTCAATAAGTCAAAAAGTAAAAGAGGTATGGGGCCCATATTGGGCTCAGAGGGACCCATGGGGGAGACCCACATTCTATTAAAGTTTGGTGGGTGTGGCCCCTTTCCTTGACATAGCTGCCATTGACTCCCATTCATTGGACAATATCGGGCACTCTCAATAAGTCAAAAAGTATAAGTGCCAATCTCACCAAACTTGGTGTGTACACTCCCCCCGGGGCCCCCCACCTTCCCGTCAAGTTTGGTGGTCCTGGCCCCTCCCCTTCCTATAGCTGCCATAGACTCCCATTCATTTTTGAAGTTTGGCTAGGATGGTCGGATCGAGCTGGGAGTTGTTTCCCCGTGCTCAGCGCGTCCCCCTGAGTCCGCAGACACCTCATTTGCCATGGTCCATTGAGTTAGGGTTAGGGTTAGGGTTAGGGTTAGGGTTAGGGTTAGGGTTAGGGTTAGGGTTAGGTTATAGGATAACAACCAGGTCTTGACCATAAAAAATGAATTTTGACAAAAAATGAAAGCAGATAGAGGGATGGAAGTAAGCTCCGCCTCCCCATTTTTGGGGTCTCCGGACACGCTGGAAGTGTCCCCATGTCTCTACGACTTACGGTTCTGGAGATATGCAAAAATTGTCAAAATTTGACCATAAAAAACGGTCATAAGTCCTCGTAGGAAGGTGGCAGCCAGCTCAAACTTGGTTCTTTGTGATCCTCTCCTCAAGCCGGATTCCCAGATACCCAACATGCCCCACTTTCATGACAAAAAGAATTTAACATGGTGAGACTTGGGTCATTTTTTTGACAAAGTGTGGGTGGTTGGAGGTGGTTTGAGGATAGGGTTAGGGTTAGGGTTAGGGTTAGGGTTAGGGTTAGGGTTAGGGTTAGGGTAAGGGATGAAAAGGGTTAGGGTTAGGGTTAGGGTTAGGGGTTAGGGTTAGGGTTAGGGTTAGGGTTAGGGTTAGGGTTAGGGTTATAGGGTTAGGGTTAGGGTTAGGGTTAGGGTTAGGGTTAGGATATAGGGATGAAAGCCAGAAAATGAGCGTTCCCATCGTCAATAACTGAAAAAGTAAAAGTGGTAGGGGGTCGATACTTGGCACAGAGAGAGCCATTGAGGGTACCCACATACCCTGTAAGTTTGGTGGGTGTGGCTCATTCCGTTGACATAGCTGCCATTGACTCCCATTCATTTTTAAAATTTCCCATCCTCTATAACTTCCGAAGCATAGGTGGCAAGTGGACCAAACTTGGTGTGTACACTCCCCCCGGGCCCCCCCACCTTCCCTGCAAGTTTGGTGGTCCTAGCCCCTCCCCTTCCTATAGCTGCCATAGACTCCCATTCATTTTTGGCCTAAGTGTAGGAGTGTCGTATCGAGATGGGAGTTGGTTCCCCGTGCTCAGCGCGTCCCCCTGAGTCCGCAGACACCTCATTTGCCATGGTCCATTGAGTTGACCAAAACACCAAAAATTGCTCCAAGTGTTGTGGTGGGCGGTCTCTAGGGGAACTTGACCAGGGTGTGTTTTGGAGTGTCCCGAGTGGTCTGCAAGGGGTCCCGAGTGACGTCACAGGTGGGAGTGGTTAAGGTCTGGATAGGGTCTGGGTGAGTCTGTAAGTGAGAATGTGTCCAGTCGATGCCCATGTGGCAATCTGTGTCATGGTCTCAACCAGGCCAGATTGAAAATTTGCACTAAGTGTTTTGGTTTGAGGTGCTTGTGGGAACCTTACCAGAGTGCGTTTCAGAGTGTCCTGAGTCAGTAGAAAGTGTTCCTGGGTGACACAATTTTGGGTCATTTTGAGGTTTCAGACTAGGATAAGGGATGAAAACCAGATAAGTCGATGGTACACTCTCAATAACTCAAAAAGTGAAAGAGGTAGGGGGCCCTTCTTTGGCCCAGAGAGTCTGTCTGGGGGGACCCACAAACCCTCCAAGTTTGGTGGATGTGGTTGCTTCCTAAGACATAGCTGCCATTGACTCCCATTCATTGAAAAAAACGGGTCACTCAAAATAACTCAAAAAGTATAAGGGGTCTTGGCATGAAACTTGGTGTGTATACATCCCTTGGCCCCACCCAGGTGTCCGTCAAGTTTGGTGGCTGTAGCCCCTCCCCTTCCTGTAGCTGCCATAGACTCCCATTCATTTTTGGCCTAAGTGTAGGAGTTTTGGATCGAGACGGGAGTTGGTTCCCCGTGCTCAGGGCGTCCTCCTGAGTCCATAGACATGTCATTTGCCTGTGTGACACTTGGGATCATCTGTGACATTTGGGAGCATTTGTGACATTTGGGATCATCTGTGACATTTGGGAGCATCTGTGACACTTGGGAGGATCTGTGACACTTGGGAGCATCTGTGACATTTGGGATCATCTGTGACATTTGGGAGCATTTGTGACATTTGGGATCATCTGTGACATTTGGGAGCATTTGTGACATTTGGGATCATCTGTGACATTTGGGAGCATCTGTGACATTTGGGAGCATCTGTGACATTTGGGAGCATTTGTGACATTTGGGATCATCTGTGACATTTGGGTTTTAGGGTGCCCCGAGTAGTCTGCAAGGGGCCCCGAGTGACGTCACAGGTGGGAGTGGTTAGGTTCAGGGTAGGGGTCTGGGTGAGGCAGTAGGTGAGTGTACGTCACAGGGTGGGAGTGGTTAGGGTCTGGGTAGGGGTCTGGGTGAGGCAGTAGGTGAGTGTACGTCACAGGGTGAGAGTGGTTAGGGTCTGGGTAGGGGTCTGGGTGAGGCAGTAGGAAGCAGTAGGGCAGTAGGGGGCAGAAGGGGGTTAGGGTTAGGGTTAGGGTTAGGGTTAGGGTTAGGATATAGGGATGAAAGCCAGAAAATGAGCGTTCCCATCGTCAATAACTGAAAAAGTAAAAGTGGTAGGGGGTCGATACTTGGCACAGAGAGAGCCATTGAGGGTACCCACATACCCTGTAAGTTTGGTGGGTGTGGCTCATTCCGTTGACATAGCTGCCATTGACTCCCATTCATTTTTAAAATTTCCCATCCTCTATAACTTCCGAAGCATAGGTGGCAAGTGGACCAAACTTGGTGTGTACACTCCCCCCGGGCCCCCCCACCTTCCCTGCAAGTTTGGTGGTCCTAGCCCCTCCCCTTCCTATAGCTGCCATAGACTCCCATTCATTTTTGGCCTAAGTGTAGGAGTGTCGTATCGAGATGGGAGTTGGTTCCCCGTGCTCAGGGCGTCCCCCTGAGTCCGCAGACACCTCATTTGCCATGGTTCATTGACCTTGCCAAAACACCAAAAATTGCTCTAAGTGTTGTGGTGGGCGGGTCCCTAGGGGAACCTTACCAGGGTGCGTTTTGGAGTGTCCTGAGTCATTTGGACTAGGTCCTGGGTGCCATAAATTGTGGGACTGTAGTGTCACTAGAAGTGTCGTATCGAGACGGGAGTTGGTTCCCCGTGCTCAGGGCGTCCCCCTGAGTCCGCAGACACCTCATTTGCCATGGTTCATTGGGTTAGGGTTAGGGTTAGGGTTAGGGTTAGGGTTAGGGTTAGGGTTAGGGTTAGGATAAGGGATGAAAACCAGAAAAGTCGATCGGGCACTCTCAATAAGTCAAAAAGTAAAAGAGGTATGGGGCCCATATTGGGCTCAGAGGGACCCATGGGGGAGACCCACATTCTATTAAAGTTTGGTGGGTGTGGCCCCTTTCCTTGACATAGCTGCCATTGACTCCCATTCATTGGACAATATCGGGCACTCTCAATAAGTCAAAAAGTATAAGTGCCAATCTCACCAAACTTGGTGTGTACACTCCCCCCGGGGCCCCCCACCTTCCCGTCAAGTTTGGTGGTCCTGGCCCCTCCCCTTCCTATAGCTGCCATAGACTCCCATTCATTTTTGAAGTTTGGCTAGGATGGTCGGATGGAGCTGGGAGTTGTTTCCCCGTGCTCAGCGCGTCCCCCTGAGTCCGCAGACACCTCATTTGCCATGGTCCATTGAGTTGACCAAAACACCAAAAATTGCTCCAAGTGTTGTGGTGGGCGGTCTCTAGGGGAACTTGACCAGGGTGTGTTTTGGAGTGTCCCGAGTGGTCTGCAAGGGGTCCCGAGTGACGTCACAGGTGGGAGTGGTTAAGGTCTGGATAGGGTCTGGGTGAGTCTGTAAGTGAGAATGTGTCCAGTCGATGCCCATGTGGCAATCTGTGTCATGGTCTCAACCAGGCCAGATTGAAAATTTGCACTAAGTGTTTTGGTTTGAGGTGCTTGTGGGAACCTTACCAGAGTGCGTTTCAGAGTGTCCTGAGTCAGTAGAAAGTGTTCCTGGGTGACACAATTTTGGGTCATTTTGACGTTTCAGACTAGGATAAGGGATGAAAACCAGAAAAATCGTCTGTTCATTCAAAATAACTCCAAAAGTCTAAGAGGTACGGGTTCCATACTTGGCCCAGAGAGTGTGTCTGAGGGGACCCACAAACGCTGTAAGTTTGGTGGGTGTGGCTCCTTCCTAAGACATAGCTGCCATTGACTCCCATTCATTGAAAAAAACGGGTCACTCAAAATAACTCAAAAAGTATAAGGGGTCTTGGCATGAAACTTGGTGTGTATACATCCCTTGGCCCCACCCAGGTGTCCGTCAAGTTTGGTGGCTGTAGCCCCTCCCCTTCCTGTAGCTGCCATAGACTCCCATTCATTTTTGGCCTAAGTGTAGGAGTTTTGGATCGAGACGGGAGTTGGTTCCCCGTGCTCAGGGCGTCCTCCTGAGTCCATAGACATGTCATTTGCCCGTGTGACACTTGGGAGCATCTGTGACATTTGGGAGCATTTGTGACATTTGGGAGCATTTGTGACATTTGGGATCATCTGTGACATTTGGGAGCATCTGTGACACTTGGGAGGATCTGTGACACTTGGGTTAGGGTTAGGGTTAGGATAAGGGATGAAAACCAGAAAAGTCGATAGGGTTAGGGTTAGGGTTAGGGTTAGGGTTATGGTTAGGGTTAGGGTTAGGGTTAGGGTTAGGGTAGGGTTAGGGTTAGGGTTAGGGTTAGGGTTAGGATAAGGGATGAAAACCAGATAAGTCGATGGTACACTCTCAATAACTCAAAAAGTGAAAGAGGTAGGGGGCCCTTCTTTGGCCCAGAGAGTCTGTCTGGGGGGACCCACAAACCCTCCAAGTTTGGTGGATGTGGTTGCTTCCTAAGACATAGCTGCCATTGACTCCCATTCATTGAAAAAAACGGGTCACTCAAAATAACTCAAAAAGTATAAGGGGTCTTGGCATGAAACTTGGTGTGTATACATCCCTTGGCCCCACCCAGGTGTCCGTCAAGTTTGGTGGCTGTAGCCCCTCCCCTTCCAGTAGCTGCCATAGACTCCCATTCATTTTTGGCCTAAGTGTAGGAGTTTTGGATCGAGACGGGAGTTGGTTCCCCGTGCTCAGGGCGTCCTCCTGAGTCCATAGACATGTCATTTGCCTGTGTGACACTTGGGATCATCTGTGACATTTGGGAGCATTTGTGACATTTGGGATCATCTGTGACATTTGGGAGCATTTGTGACATTTGGGATCATCTGTGACATTTGGGAGCATCTGTGACATTTGGGAGCATTTGTGACATTTGGGATCATCTGTGACATTTGGGTTTTAGGGTGCCCCGAGTAGTCTGCAAGGGGCCCCGAGTGACGTCACAGGTGGGAGTGGTTAGGTTCAGGGTAGGGGTCTGGGTGAGGCAGTAGGTGAGTGTACGTCACAGGGTGAGAGTGGTTAGGGTCTGGGTAGGGGTCTGGGTGAGGCAGTAGGTGAGTGTACGTCACAGGGTGAGAGTGGTTAGGGTTAGGGTTAGGGTTAGGGTTAGGGTTAGGGTTAGGGTTAGGGTTAGGGTTAGGGTTAGGGTTAGGGTTAGGGTTAGGGTTAGGGTTAGGGTTAGGGTTAGGGTTAGGGTTAGGTTAGGGTTAGGGTTAGGGTTAGGGTTAGGGTTAGGGTTAGGGTTAGGGTTAGGGGTTAGGGTTAGGGTTAGGGTTAGGGTTAGGGTTAGGATAAGGGATGAAAACCAGATAAGTCGATGGTACACTCTCAATAACTCAAAAAGTGAAAGAGGTAGGGGGCCCTTCTTTGGCCCAGAGAGTCTGTCTGGGGGGACCCACAAACCCTCCAAGTTTGGTGGATGTGGTTGCTTCCTAAGACATAGCTGCCATTGACTCCCATTCATTGAAAAAAACGGGTCACTCAAAATAACTCAAAAAGTATAAGGGGTCTTGGCATGAAACTTGGTGTGTATACATCCCTTGGCCCCACCCAGGTGTCCGTCAAGTTTGGTGGCTGTAGCCCCTCCCCTTCCTGTAGCTGCCATAGACTCCCATTCATTTTTGGCCTAAGTGTAGGAGTTTTGGATCGAGACGGGAGTTGGTTCCCCGTGCTCAGGGCGTCCTCCTGAGTCCATAGACATGTCATTTGCCTGTGTGACACTTGGGATCATCTGTGACATTTGGGAGCATTTGTGACATTTGGGATCATCTGTGACATTTGGGAGCATCTGTGACACTTGGGAGGATCTGTGACACTTGGGAGCATCTGTGACATTTGGGATCATCTGTGACATTTGGGAGCATTTGTGACATTTGGGATCATCTGTGACATTTGGGAGCATTTGTGACATTTGGGATCATCTGTGACATTTGGGAGCATCTGTGACATTTGGGAGCATCTGTGACATTTGGGAGCATTTGTGACATTTGGGATCATCTGTGACATTTGGGTTTTAGGGTGCCCCGAGTAGTCTGCAAGGGGCCCCGAGTGACGTCACAGGTGGGAGTGGTTAGGTTCAGGGTAGGGGTCTGGGTGAGGCAGTAGGTGAGTGTACGTCACAGGGTGGGAGTGGTTAGGGTCTGGGTAGGGGTCTGGGTGAGGCAGTAGGTGAGTGTACGTCACAGGGTGAGAGTGGTTAGGGTCTGGGTAGGGGTCTGGGTGAGGCAGTAGGAAGCAGTAGGGCAGTAGGGGGCAGAAGGGGGTTAGGGTTAGGGTTAGGGTTAGGGTTAGGGTTAGGATATAGGGATGAAAGCCAGAAAATGAGCGTTCCCATCGTCAATAACTGAAAAAGTAAAAGTGGTAGGGGGTCGATACTTGGCACAGAGAGAGCCATTGAGGGTACCCACATACCCTGTAAGTTTGGTGGGTGTGGCTCATTCCGTTGACATAGCTGCCATTGACTCCCATTCATTTTTAAAATTTCCCATCCTCTATAACTTCCGAAGCATAGGTGGCAAGTGGACCAAACTTGGTGTGTACACTCCCCCCGGGCCCCCCCACCTTCCCTGCAAGTTTGGTGGTCCTAGCCCCTCCCCTTCCTATAGCTGCCATAGACTCCCATTCATTTTTGGCCTAAGTGTAGGAGTGTCGTATCGAGATGGGAGTTGGTTCCCCGTGCTCAGGGCGTCCCCCTGAGTCCGCAGACACCTCATTTGCCATGGTTCATTGACCTTGCCAAAACACCAAAAATTGCTCTAAGTGTTGTGGTGGGCGGTCCCTAGGGGAACCTTACCAGGGTGCGTTTTGGAGTGTCCTGAGTCATTTGGACTAGGTCCTGGGTGCCATAAATTGTGGGACTGTAGTGTCACTAGAAGTGTCGTATCGAGACGGGAGTTGGTTCCCCGTGCTCAGGGCGTCCCCCTGAGTCCGCAGACACCTCATTTGCCATGGTTCATTGGGTTAGGGTTAGGGTTAGGGTTAGGGTTAGGGTTAGGGTTAGGGTTAGGGTTAGGATAAGGGATGAAAACCAGAAAAGTCGATCGGGCACTCTCAATAAGTCAAAAAGTAAAAGAGGTATGGGGCCCATATTGGGCTCAGAGGGACCCATGGGGGAGACCCACATTCTATTAAAGTTTGGTGGGTGTGGCCCCTTTCCTTGACATAGCTGCCATTGACTCCCATTCATTGGACAATATCGGGCACTCTCAATAAGTCAAAAAGTATAAGTGCCAATCTCACCAAACTTGGTGTGTACACTCCCCCCGGGGCCCCCCACCTTCCCGTCAAGTTTGGTGGTCCTGGCCCCTCCCCTTCCTATAGCTGCCATAGACTCCCATTCATTTTTGAAGTTTGGCTAGGATGGTCGGATGGAGCTGGGAGTTGTTTCCCCGTGCTCAGCGCGTCCCCCTGAGTCCGCAGACACCTCATTTGCCATGGTCCATTGAGTTGACCAAAACACCAAAAATTGCTCCAAGTGTTGTGGTGGGCGGTCTCTAGGGGAACTTGACCAGGGTGTGTTTTGGAGTGTCCCGAGTGGTCTGCAAGGGGTCCCGAGTGACGTCACAGGTGGGAGTGGTTAAGGTCTGGATAGGGTCTGGGTGAGTCTGTAAGTGAGAATGTGTCCAGTCGATGCCCATGTGGCAATCTGTGTCATGGTCTCAACCAGGCCAGATTGAAAATTTGCACTAAGTGTTTTGGTTTGAGGTGCTTGTGGGAACCTTACCAGAGTGCGTTTCAGAGTGTCCTGAGTCAGTAGAAAGTGTTCCTGGGTGACACAATTTTGGGTCATTTTGACGTTTCAGACTAGGATAAGGGATGAAAACCAGAAAAATCGTCTGTTCATTCAAAATAACTCCAAAAGTCTAAGAGGTACGGGTTCCATACTTGGCCCAGAGAGTGTGTCTGAGGGGACCCACAAACGCTGTAAGTTTGGTGGGTGTGGCTCCTTCCTAAGACATAGCTGCCATTGACTCCCATTCATTGAAAAAAACGGGTCACTCAAAATAACTCAAAAAGTATAAGGGGTCTTGGCATGAAACTTGGTGTGTATACATCCCTTGGCCCCACCCAGGTGTCCGTCAAGTTTGGTGGCTGTAGCCCCTCCCCTTCCTGTAGCTGCCATAGACTCCCATTCATTTTTGGCCTAAGTGTAGGAGTTTTGGATCGAGACGGGAGTTGGTTCCCCGTGCTCAGGGCGTCCTCCTGAGTCCATAGACATGTCATTTGCCCGTGTGACACTTGGGAGCATCTGTGACATTTGGGAGCATTTGTGACATTTGGGAGCATTTGTGACATTTGGGATCATCTGTGACATTTGGGAGCATCTGTGACACTTGGGAGGATCTGTGACACTTGGGTTAGGGTTAGGGTTAGGATAAGGGATGAAAACCAGAAAAGTCGATAGGGTTAGGGTTAGGGTTAGGGTTAGGGTTATGGTTAGGGTTAGGGTTAGGGTTAGGGTTAGGGTAGGGTTAGGGTTAGGGTTAGGGTTAGGGTTAGGATAAGGGATGAAAACCAGATAAGTCGATGGTACACTCTCAATAACTCAAAAAGTGAAAGAGGTAGGGGGCCCTTCTTTGGCCCAGAGAGTCTGTCTGGGGGGACCCACAAACCCTCCAAGTTTGGTGGATGTGGTTGCTTCCTAAGACATAGCTGCCATTGACTCCCATTCATTGAAAAAAACGGGTCACTCAAAATAACTCAAAAAGTATAAGGGGTCTTGGCATGAAACTTGGTGTGTATACATCCCTTGGCCCCACCCAGGTGTCCGTCAAGTTTGGTGGCTGTAGCCCCTCCCCTTCCAGTAGCTGCCATAGACTCCCATTCATTTTTGGCCTAAGTGTAGGAGTTTTGGATCGAGACGGGAGTTGGTTCCCCGTGCTCAGGGCGTCCTCCTGAGTCCATAGACATGTCATTTGCCTGTGTGACACTTGGGATCATCTGTGACATTTGGGAGCATTTGTGACATTTGGGATCATCTGTGACATTTGGGAGCATTTGTGACATTTGGGATCATCTGTGACATTTGGGAGCATCTGTGACATTTGGGAGCATTTGTGACATTTGGGATCATCTGTGACATTTGGGTTTTAGGGTGCCCCGAGTAGTCTGCAAGGGGCCCCGAGTGACGTCACAGGTGGGAGTGGTTAGGTTCAGGGTAGGGGTCTGGGTGAGGCAGTAGGTGAGTGTACGTCACAGGGTGAGAGTGGTTAGGGTCTGGGTAGGGGTCTGGGTGAGGCAGTAGGTGAGTGTACGTCACAGGGTGAGAGTGGTTAGGGTTAGGGTTAGGGTTAGGGTTAGGGTTAGGGTTAGGGTTAGGGTTAGGGTTAGGGTTAGGGTTAGGGTTAGGGTTAGGGTTAGGGTTAGGGTTAGGGTTAGGGTTAGGGTTAGGGTTAGGGTTAGGGTTAGGGTTAGGGTTAGGGTTAGGGTTAGGGTTAGGGTTAGGGGTTAGGGTTAGGGTTAGGGTTAGGGTTAGGGTTAGGATAAGGGATGAAAACCAGATAAGTCGATGGTACACTCTCAATAACTCAAAAAGTGAAAGAGGTAGGGGGCCCTTCTTTGGCCCAGAGAGTCTGTCTGGGGGGACCCACAAACCCTCCAAGTTTGGTGGATGTGGTTGCTTCCTAAGACATAGCTGCCATTGACTCCCATTCATTGAAAAAAAACGGGGTCACTCAAAATAACTCAAAAAGTATAAGGGGTCTTGGCATGAAACTTGGTGTGTATACATCCCTTGGCCCCACCCAGGTGTCCGTCAAGTTTGGTGGCTGTAGCCCCTCCCCTTCCTGTAGCTGCCATAGACTCCCATTCATTTTTGGCCTAAGTGTAGGAGTTTTGGATCGAGACGGGAGTTGGTTCCCCGTGCTCAGGGCGTCCTCCTGAGTCCATAGACATGTCATTTGCCTGTGTGACACTTGGGATCATCTGTGACATTTGGGAGCATTTGTGACATTTGGGATCATCTGTGACATTTGGGAGCATCTGTGACACTTGGGAGGATCTGTGACACTTGGGAGCATCTGTGACATTTGGGATCATCTGTGACATTTGGGAGCATTTGTGACATTTGGGATCATCTGTGACATTTGGGAGCATTTGTGACATTTGGGATCATCTGTGACATTTGGGAGCATCTGTGACATTTGGGAGCATCTGTGACATTTGGGAGCATTTGTGACATTTGGGATCATCTGTGACATTTGGGTTTTAGGGTGCCCCGAGTAGTCTGCAAGGGGCCCCGAGTGACGTCACAGGTGGGAGTGGTTAGGTTCAGGGTAGGGGTCTGGGTGAGGCAGTAGGTGAGTGTACGTCACAGGGTGGGAGTGGTTAGGGTCTGGGTAGGGGTCTGGGTGAGGCAGTAGGTGAGTGTACGTCACAGGGTGAGAGTGGTTAGGGTCTGGGTAGGGGTCTGGGTGAGGCAGTAGGAAGCAGTAGGGCAGTAGGGGGCAGAAGGGGGTTAGGGTTAGGGTTAGGGTTAGGGTTAGGGTTAGGATATAGGGATGAAAGCCAGAAAATGAGCGTTCCCATCGTCAATAACTGAAAAAGTAAAAGTGGTAGGGGGTCGATACTTGGCACAGAGAGAGCCATTGAGGGTACCCACATACCCTGTAAGTTTGGTGGGTGTGGCTCATTCCGTTGACATAGCTGCCATTGACTCCCATTCATTTTTAAAATTTCCCATCCTCTATAACTTCCGAAGCATAGGTGGCAAGTGGACCAAACTTGGTGTGTACACTCCCCCCGGGCCCCCCCACCTTCCCTGCAAGTTTGGTGGTCCTAGCCCCTCCCCTTCCTATAGCTGCCATAGACTCCCATTCATTTTTGGCCTAAGTGTAGGAGTGTCGTATCGAGATGGGAGTTGGTTCCCCGTGCTCAGGGCGTCCCCCTGAGTCCGCAGACACCTCATTTGCCATGGTTCATTGACCTTGCCAAAACACCAAAAATTGCTCTAAGTGTTGTGGTGGGCGGTCCCTAGGGGAACCTTACCAGGGTGCGTTTTGGAGTGTCCTGAGTCATTTGGACTAGGTCCTGGGTGCCATAAATTGTGGGACTGTAGTGTCACTAGAAGTGTCGTATCGAGACGGGAGTTGGTTCCCCGTGCTCAGGGCGTCCCCCTGAGTCCGCAGACACCTCATTTGCCATGGTTCATTGGGTTAGGGTTAGGGTTAGGGTTAGGGTTAGGGTTAGGGTTAGGGTTAGGGTTAGGATAAGGGATGAAAACCAGAAAAGTCGATCGGGCACTCTCAATAAGTCAAAAAGTAAAAGAGGTATGGGGCCCATATTGGGCTCAGAGGGACCCATGGGGGAGACCCACATTCTATTAAAGTTTGGTGGGTGTGGCCCCTTTCCTTGACATAGCTGCCATTGACTCCCATTCATTGGACAATATCGGGCACTCTCAATAAGTCAAAAAGTATAAGTGCCAATCTCACCAAACTTGGTGTGTACACTCCCCCCGGGGCCCCCCACCTTCCCGTCAAGTTTGGTGGTCCTGGCCCCTCCCCTTCCTATAGCTGCCATAGACTCCCATTCATTTTTGAAGTTTGGCTAGGATGGTCGGATGGAGCTGGGAGTTGTTTCCCCGTGCTCAGCGCGTCCCCCTGAGTCCGCAGACACCTCATTTGCCATGGTCCATTGAGTTGACCAAAACACCAAAAATTGCTCCAAGTGTTGTGGTGGGCGGTCTCTAGGGGAACTTGACCAGGGTGTGTTTTGGAGTGTCCCGAGTGGTCTGCAAGGGGTCCCGAGTGACGTCACAGGTGGGAGTGGTTAAGGTCTGGATAGGGTCTGGGTGAGTCTGTAAGTGAGAATGTGTCCAGTCGATGCCCATGTGGCAATCTGTGTCATGGTCTCAACCAGGCCAGATTGAAAATTTGCACTAAGTGTTTTGGTTTGAGGTGCTTGTGGGAACCTTACCAGAGTGCGTTTCAGAGTGTCCTGAGTCAGTAGAAAGTGTTCCTGGGTGACACAATTTTGGGTCATTTTGACGTTTCAGACTAGGATAAGGGATGAAAACCAGAAAAATCGTCTGTTCATTCAAAATAACTCCAAAAGTCTAAGAGGTACGGGTTCCATACTTGGCCCAGAGAGTGTGTCTGAGGGGACCCACAAACGCTGTAAGTTTGGTGGGTGTGGCTCCTTCCTAAGACATAGCTGCCATTGACTCCCATTCATTGAAAAAAACGGGTCACTCAAAATAACTCAAAAAGTATAAGGGGTCTTGGCATGAAACTTGGTGTGTATACATCCCTTGGCCCCACCCAGGTGTCCGTCAAGTTTGGTGGCTGTAGCCCCTCCCCTTCCTGTAGCTGCCATAGACTCCCATTCATTTTTGGCCTAAGTGTAGGAGTTTTGGATCGAGACGGGAGTTGGTTCCCCGTGCTCAGGGCGTCCTCCTGAGTCCATAGACATGTCATTTGCCCGTGTGACACTTGGGAGCATCTGTGACATTTGGGAGCATTTGTGACATTTGGGAGCATTTGTGACATTTGGGATCATCTGTGACATTTGGGAGCATCTGTGACACTTGGGAGGATCTGTGACACTTGGGTTAGGGTTAGGGTTAGGATAAGGGATGAAAACCAGAAAAGTCGATAGGGTTAGGGTTAGGGTTAGGGTTAGGGTTATGGTTAGGGTTAGGGTTAGGGTTAGGGTTAGGGTAGGGTTAGGGTTAGGGTTAGGGTTAGGTTAGGGTTAGGATAAGGGATGAAAACCAGATAAGTCGATGGTACACTCTCAATAACTCAAAAAGTGAAAGAGGTAGGGGGCCCTTCTTTGGCCCAGAGAGTCTGTCTGGGGGGACCCACAAACCCTCCAAGTTTGGTGGATGTGGTTGCTTCCTAAGACATAGCTGCCATTGACTCCCATTCATTGAAAAAAACGGGTCACTCAAAATAACTCAAAAAGTATAAGGGGTCTTGGCATGAAACTTGGTGTGTATACATCCCTTGGCCCCACCCAGGTGTCCGTCAAGTTTGGTGGCTGTAGCCCCTCCCCTTCCAGTAGCTGCCATAGACTCCCATTCATTTTTGGCCTAAGTGTAGGAGTTTTGGATCGAGACGGGAGTTGGTTCCCCGTGCTCAGGGCGTCCTCCTGAGTCCATAGACATGTCATTTGCCTGTGTGACACTTGGGATCATCTGTGACATTTGGGAGCATTTGTGACATTTGGGATCATCTGTGACATTTGGGAGCATTTGTGACATTTGGGATCATCTGTGACATTTGGGAGCATCTGTGACATTTGGGAGCATTTGTGACATTTGGGATCATCTGTGACATTTGGGTTTTAGGGTGCCCCGAGTAGTCTGCAAGGGGCCCCGAGTGACGTCACAGGTGGGAGTGGTTAGGTTCAGGGTAGGGGTCTGGGTGAGGCAGTAGGTGAGTGTACGTCACAGGGTGAGAGTGGTTAGGGTCTGGGTAGGGGTCTGGGTGAGGCAGTAGGTGAGTGTACGTCACAGGGTGAGAGTGGTTAGGGTTAGGGTTAGGGTTAGGGTTAGGGTTAGGGTTAGGGTTAGGGTTAGGGTTAGGGTTAGGGTTAGGGTTAGGGTTAGGGTTAGGGTTAGGGTTAGGGTTAGGGTTAGGGTTAGGGTTAGGGTTAGGGTTAGGGTATAGGATAACAACCATGTCCTGACGAGACAAAATGAATTTTCTTAAAAAACGAAAGGAGATAGAGGGATGGAAGTAAGCTCCGCCTCCCCATTTTGGGGGGTCTCTGGACACGCTGGAAGTGTCCCCATCTCTCTAGGATTTACGGTTCTCGAGATATGCAAAAATTGTCAAAATTTGACGAGACAAAAAGGTCTTAAGTCCTTGTAGGAAGGTCGCAGCCAGCTCAAACTTGGTTCTTTGTAATCCTCTCCTCAAGCCGGATTCCCAGATACCCAACATGCCCCACTTCCATGACAAAATTTTTTTAACATGGTGAGACTTGGGTCATTTTTTTTACTAAGTGTCGGTGCTATGGACGTGGTTTGAGGAACTTTACTAGAGTGCGTTTTGGAGTGTCCTGAGTCGTTTGGAATAGGTCCTGGGTGCCATAAATTGTGGGACTGTAGTGTCACTAGAAGTGTCGTATCGAGACGGGAGTTGGTTCCCCGTGCTCAGGGCGTCCCCCTGAGTCCGTAGACACCTCATTTGCCATGGTTCATTGACCTTGCCAAAACACCAAAAATTGCTCTAAGTGTTGTGGTGGGCGGTCCCTAGGGGAACCTTACCAGGGTGTGTTTTGGAGTGTCCTGAGTCATTTGGACTAGGTCCTGGATGACATGAAATGTGAGACTGTAGTCTCACTAGAAGTGTCAGATCAAGCTGGGAGTTGGTTCCCCATGCTCAGGGCGTCCTCCTGAGTCCATAGACATGTCATTTGCCTGTGTGACACTTGGGATCATCTGTGACATTTGGGAGCATTTGTGACATTTGGGAGCATTTGTGACACTTGGGAGCATCTGTGACATTTGGGAACATCTGTGACATTTGGGAGCATCTGTGACACTTGGGAGCATCTGTGACATTTGGGAGCATTTGTGACACTTGGGAGCATCTGTGACATTTGGGAACATCTGTGACATTTGGGAGCATTTGTGACATTTGGGAACATGTGGGACACTTGGGTTCATGGAGTCGCTTTGGTGTATTTATACATTCATGTGCACACGTGCACGCGCACACGTGCACAAGCACACGTGCACGCGCACACTTGCACGAGCACACGTGCACGCACACACGTGCACGCACACACGTGCACACATACACGTGCACGAGCACACGTGCACGAGCACACGTGCACGCACACACATGCACGAGCACACGTGCACGAGCACGCGTGCACGAGCACACGTGCACGCATACACATGCACGAGCACACGTGCACGCATACACATGCACGAGCACACGTGCACGCACACACGTGCGTACCTATACTTACCTATACTTACCTATACATACTTACCTATGCGTGCACGAGCACACGTGCACGCATACACATGCACGAGCACGCGTGCACGAGCACACGTGTACGCGCACACACGTGCACGAGCACACATGTACGCGCACACACGTGCACACGCACACACGTGCACGAGCACACGTGCACACGCACACACGTGTACGAGCACACGTGCACGAGCACACGTGTACGCGCACACATGTGCACACGCACACACGTGCACGAGCACACGTGCACACGCACACATGTGCACACGCACACCACGTGCACGAGCACACGTGCACGAGCACACGTGCACGAGCACCCGTGTACACATACACGTGCACACGCACACCCATCGATCCGAGAGGTTTTCCTGTCCTCACTGATTGAGCCGAACGTGTTCTCCACCAGATCCTGCTTCTTTTTTTGGATCTTCACCATGTTCTCCTCCACAGAGTCCTTCACAATGAACTTGGTGACGAGGCCACCTTCGCCCCAAGCCCTTCCTAGCCGGTCACGCATCCAGACTAAACAATTATCTCGATGTGTGGACAGTGGAGACGAATTAGCGTCGACCCTCCATTCGTTGTCGGACATCTACATCTCCAGCAGGGCTCTGATGTCATCGATCCGAGAGGTTTTCCTGTCCTCACTGATTGAGCCGAACGTGTTCTCCACCAGATCCTGCTTCTTTTTTGGATCTTCACCATGTTCTCCTCCACAGATTCCTTCACAATGAACTTGGTGACGAGGCCACCTTCGCCCCAAGCCCTTCCTAGCCGGTCCGCTCAGGGCGTCCCCCTGAGTCCGCAGACACCTCATTTGCCATGGTCCATTGAGTTTACCAAAACACCAAAAATTTTTCTAAGTGTTGAGGTGGGCGGTCCCTAGGGGAACCTTACCAGGGTGCGTTTTTGGAGTGTCCTGAGTCGTTTGGAATAGGTCCTGGATGACATGAAATGTGAGACTGTAGTCTCAGGGTTAGGGTTAGGGTTAGGGTTAGGATAAGGGATGAAAACCAGAAAAGTCAAGCGATCATTCAAAATAAGTCAAAAAGTATAAGAGGTACAGGGTCCATACTTGGGCCAGAGAGTCTGTCTGAGGGGACCCACAAACGCTGTAAGTTTGGTGGGTGTGGCTGATTCCTAAGACATAGCTGCCATTGACTCCCATTCATTGGAAAAAAGCGATCATTCAAAATAAGTCAAAAAGTATGATGATCATATGGATGAAACTTGGTGTGTATACATCCCTTGGCCCCACCCAGGTGTCCGTCAAGTTTGGTGGCTGTAGCCCCTCCCCTTCCTATAGCTGCCATAGACTCCCATTCATTTTTGGCCTAAGTGTAGGAGTTTTTGGATCGAGACGGGAGTTGGTTCCCCGTGCTCAGGGCGTCCTCCTGAGTCCATAGACATGTCATTTGCCTGTGTGACACTTGGGATCATCTGTGACATTTGGGAGCATTTGTGACATTTGGGATCATCTGTGACATTTGGGAGCATCTGTGACACTTGGGAGGATCTGTGACACTTGGGAGCATCTGTGACATTTGGGAGCATTTGTGACATTTGGGATCATCTGTGACATTTGGGAGCATTTGTGACATTTGGGATCATCTGTGACATTTGGGATCATCTGTGACATTTGGGTTTTAGGGTGCCCCGAGTAGTCTGCAAGGGGCCCCGAGTGACGTCACAGGTGGGAGTGGTTAGGTTCAGGGTAGGGGTCTGGGTGAGGCAGTAGGTGAGTGTACGTCACAGGGTGAGAGTGGTTAGGGTCTGGGTAGGGGTCTGGGTGAGGCAGTAGTTGAGTGTACGTCACAGGGTGAGAGTGGTTAGGGTCTGGGTAGGGGTCTGGGTGAGGCAGTAGGAAGCAGTAGGGCAGTAGGGGGCAGTAGGGGGCAGTAGGGGGCAGTTGGGGGCAGTTGGGCAGTAGGTTATAGGATAACAACCCACGTCTTGACCATAAAAAATGAATTTTGACAAAAAATGAAAGCAGATAGAGGGATGGAAGTAAGCTCCGCCTCCCCATTTTTGGGGTCTCCGGACACGCTGGAAGTGTCCCCATGTCTCTACGACTTACGGTTCTGGAGATATGCAAAAATTGTCAAAATTTGACCATAAAAAAACGGTCATAATTCCTTGTAGGAAGGTGGCAGCCAGCTCAAACTTGGTTCTTTGTGATCCTCTCCTCAAGCCGGATTCGCAGATACCCAACATGCCCCACTTTCATGACAAAAAGAAATTAACATGGTGAGACTTGGGTCATTTTTTTGACAAAGTGTGGGTGGTTGGAGGTGGTTTGAGGAACTTTACTAGAGTGCGTTTTGGAGTGTCCTGAGTCGTTTGGAATAGGGTTAGGGTTAGGGTTAGGGTTAGGGTTAGGGTTAGGGTTAGGGTTAGGATAAGGGATGAAAGGGTTAGGGTTAGGGTTAGGGTTAGGGTTAGGGTTAGGATAAGGGATGAAAACCAGAATAAGTCGATGGGTTAGGGTTAGGGTTAGGTTAGGGTTAGGGTTAGGGTTAGGGTTAGGGTTAGGGTTAGGGTTAGGGTTAGGGTTAGGGTTAGGGTTAGGGTTAGGGTTAGGGTTAGGGTTAGGGTTAGGGTTAGGGTTAGGGTTAGGGTTAGGGTTAGGGTTAGGGTTAGGGTATAGGATAACAACCATGTCCTGACGAGACAAAATGAATTTTCTTAAAAAACGAAAGGAGATAGAGGGATGGAAGTAAGCTCCGCCTCCCCATTTTGGGGGTCTCTGGACACGCTGGAAGTGTCCCCATCTCTCTAGGATTTACGGTTCTCGAGATATGCAAAAAATTGTCAAAATTTGACGAGACAAAAAGGTCTTAAGTCCTTGTAGGAAGGTCGCAGCCAGCTCAAACTTGGTTCTTTGTAATCCTCTCCTCAAGCCGGATTCCCAGATACCCAACATGCCCCACTTCCATGACAAAATTTTTTTAACATGGTGAGACTTGGGTCATTTTTTTTACTAAGTGTCGGTGCTATGGGACGTGGTTTGAGGAACTTTACTAGAGTGCGTTTTGGAGTGTCCTGAGTCGTTTGGAATAGGTCCTGGGTGCCATAAATTGTGGGACTGTAGTGTCACTAGAAGTGTCGTATCGAGACGGGAGTTGGTTCCCCGTGCTCAGGGCGTCCCCCTGAGTCCGTAGACACCTCATTTGCCATGGTTCATTGACCTTGCCAAAACACCAAAAATTGCTCTAAGTGTTGTGGTGGGCGGTCCCTAGGGGAACCTTACCAGGGTGTGTTTTGGAGTGTCCTGAGTCATTTGGACTAGGTCCTGGATGACATGAAATGTGAGACTGTAGTCTCACTAGAAGTGTCAGATCAAGCTGGGAGTTGGTTCCCCATGCTCAGGGCGTCCTCCTGAGTCCATAGACATGTCATTTGCCTGTGTGACACTTGGGATCATCTGTGACATTTGGGAGCATTTGTGACATTTGGGAGCATTTGTGACACTTGGGAGCATCTGTGACATTTGGGAACATCTGTGACATTTGGGAGCATCTGTGACACTTGGGAGCATCTGTGACATTTGGGAGCATTTGTGACACTTGGGAGCATCTGTGACATTTGGGAACATCTGTGACATTTGGGAGCATTTGTGACATTTGGGAACATGTGGGACACTTGGGTTCATGGAGTCGCTTTGGTGTATTTATACATTTCATGTGCACACGTGCACGCGCACACGTGCACAAGCACACGTGCACGCGCACACTTGCACGAGCACACGTGCACGCACACACGTGCACGCACACACGTGCACACATACACGTGCACGAGCACACGTGCACGAGCACACGTGCACGCACACACATGCACGAGCACACGTGCACGAGCACGCGTGCACGAGCACACGTGCACGCATACACATGCACGAGCACACGTGCACGCATACACATGCACGAGCACACGTGCACGCACACACGTGCGTACCTATACTTACCTATACTTACCTATACATACTTACCTATGCGTGCACGAGCACCGTGCACGCATACACATGCACGAGACACGCGTGCACGAGCACAAGCTGTACGCGCACACACCGTGCACGAGCACACATGTACGCGCACACACGTGCACACGCACCACACGTGCACGAGCACACGTGCACACGCACACCACGTGTACGATCACCGTGCACGAGCACACGTGTACGCGCACACATGTGCACACGCACACACGTGCACGAGCACACGTGCACACGCACAACATGTGCACACGCACACACGTGCCCGAGCACAACGTTGACGAGCACACGTGCACGAGCAACCCGTGTACACATACACGTGCACACGCACACCCATCGCTCCGAGATGTTTTCCTGTCTACTGATTGAGCCCGAACGTGTTCCTCCACCAGATCCTGCTTCTTTTTTTGGATCTTACACCATGTTCTCCTCCACAGAGTCCTTCACAATGAACTTGGTGACGAGGCCACCTTCGCCCAAGCCCTTCCCTAGCCGGTCACGCATCCAGACTAAACATTATCTCGATGTGT